>NC_135499.1:78100226-78322726 GCF_052857255.1 Amblyomma americanum
GTGCCTCTACGGCCGAACGGTCGCGCCTCAGAGATCTGGAAGTAGTGGGTAGTAAGGGACCTTAGTTCCTGCTGAAGAACCTTAGAGGTTTTCATCTTGATCATTCCTTCACCGATCGGTACGAGCACCACAGGGATGACGTCAATTCCATTTTTCCTAAAAAGGTCCAGCGGCAAGCTTTTGGTGGGCAAGCTGGCGAACCTGGCTGCCGAACCTCTGCCTGGGGAGGTCAGCGACATATATGAGCCAAATGCGCCCCAACGTGCACATTAACCGCGCCTACAGACTTAACCTTAGACCTGGCCAAATCTCCCACGCAGAATTGGTCTCATAAGAGTTGAGCATGCAGGCACCACCAGGTAACCACAGGCACCACAGGAAACAGCCGTTTAGAACCGTTAAGAACACCCTATCTCTCTTCTCTGCTTGCTCCCTGGTCCATTGTCTCCCTTGCTACCTTGGACTGCCGCTTCCTCTTCGTCTTCCTCAGGATATACCGCATCGCGATACAAGATTGTTTTGCCGTCTGTGGCTCGGTGCTGCGTTTATAAAGCAATGCACGTTCCCTATTGGGATGTTCAAGACCCCTACTTGTGAATCATGTGGCTTCGAAGAGACAATTGTACATCTCCTATGTGAGTGTCCCTGCTTTGGCTACCCAAAGACATAGGCTGCGTTATGGCTTGCTCCGTCTCCATCCTTGCTCTTTAAGAGAAGATATCATCTTAGGGGCTATGATCACAGCAAACGATGCCCTCAGAGCCTACAAGGCACTCTTTTGTTTCTTGAGAGCGACTTGATAGGGGGACCAATTGTGACTGTACTCCTCTTCCTTCAGCCTATTCAGTCCCCTCATCGCTGCTCCCCTTAACAGGGTAGCCAACCGAAAAACCCTTCTGGTGTTCCGGTTGGTTCACCCTTCCCTCATTTTTCATTTTCTGTTGAGCAGTTTTCATGACAGCCTAGTTCTAAGCTTAACGATCTCTACTTTTGCTATTTATTACTGACTTGCCCTATCTAAGGATATATATATATATATATATATATATATATATATATATATATATATATATATATATATATATATATATATATATATATATATATATATATATATATATATATATATATATATATATATATATATATATATATATATAATAGGAAATGAGCGGCTCGTTTGACAAACATATTAAGGACGCCAACAGTCACCGAAACCAAGGTGAATAGGGGAATGTTTTTAATTTTTTTTTAATTTGTAGTGCCAATCATTCGGTTTAAAGAAAATTACTTATAAAGCAGCAGAAAAAACAACCATGCCGCCGGTGGGATCCGAACCCACGACCTCCGAATATCGCGTCCAGTGCTCTTACCAACTGAGCTATGGCGACGGCTGTCCACTGTTGGCTTCCTTAATGTTTGTCAAACGAGCCCCTCATTTCCTTTACCTTGTCTGCTAATAGCTTAACGAGTGTCTCGGTTCTGGCAGTCTTCATGCCACAGGTTTCTTACGAGGGCATTCGCACAGTTTCCGCCCTCGCCGTTAGATGACGTTCCACGTCACGCTCGCGGTATTACAGGACGTGCTACGGCCGCCGCTATGGACGAGGGTGGCGCTGGTGAACACTCTCAAGGTTCGCTTAAACCCAGTAAAAACAAATACCCACGAAAGCAGCAGATTGGACAGCCGTCGCCGTAGCTCAGTTGGTAAGAGCACCGGACGCGATATTCGGAGGTCGTGGGTTCGGATCCCACCGGCGGCATGGTTGTTTTTTCTGCTGCTTTATAAGTAATTTTCCTTAATCCGATTGATTGGCCCTTCGTTTCGGCGACTGTTGGCTTCCCTAATATATATTATATATATATATATATATATATATATATATATATATATATATATATATATATATATATATATATATATATATATATATATATATATATATATATACATACATATTGCTGCGTCGTACCCTCACCTCCGTCTTCCGCCATATGCCTACTTTCACTACTACTCGCTTTAGAGCCTTTTCCATGTCGAGATTCAAAGACTTACACGATTTATATTTCAACCAGAAACTGATAGCTGCTCTGGCGTATCGACAAATTAATCGTAGAGCAAGGACGCTTCCGCCAAAAAAAATCAACCGACATGTGTGACACAATCGAGGCGTGCTTAGACGATGCTTTACAGTACAAAAATTGCCGCTGCCACATTAGGTCTTCGTAACCAAACATCTGTCTCGCCATGCTACACGGGTTTCAGGGATGTAGCCAAACAAAACCCCTCAAAAGAATGGCCGGCGCACTGGAGGAGATTGTCGTCCCTGATGCCAAGCGCAATGAATAGAAAATTCGTCACGATGAATTCAGCACAACTATGTATTTCAGAGAAACAGAATTTATTCTCTTATCAGACATCTGATGTTCATAAAGGGTGATTATTCACAACAAACACACCCTCTCTTCTTCATTGGTTGTTGCTTGAATATGCGACAAGTACGATTCGACCGGCCGCGCACAAACCTAGCGGGCAAACGGGTTCGCCAGAGCAGACGGGCCTGGAAGCATTTCACTATGATGTCAAGTCAGACATGCACCGACGTGATGCGCTGCAGAAATTCACAAAATGCAATGTCAAACCGCCGGCTAATTACGTCTCATGGAATATACGAGAAGTTGGACAGCAGAATGACTGCTCGACTTTGGAGCCCCTTTCCCCAAGCTTTTTTCTTTCTCGCATAAAAATCACTCTGATTAAGCTTGAAGGAATATGTATTTATAGAGCTTTGCCATGACCAACCAACAAAAGTTAAAAAAAAAACAGAAAAACACCAGACGATAATAGAAATGGGCATGACAGAGACCCCAACAGCACTTTTTGTCTTCTATTTTGACATTCAGGCCGTACTATTTCTGAAACACGAAAGCGAATTGAAGTATTCTATGAATAAATGGCTCTGTCAAAATGTTGGGCTTCTTATACGCTGTTTTTGATTTGATGAAAATTGCTCTTCCAATGACAGGATTCGCATTCCGTCAGCGCGAAGCTTGAGTGGCAACCTCTTTGCAGCCAATTTTGATTCCTCTTGTTTTGTTCTTTCTATAAGGCAGAGGTTTTTTCGTGCCCTGACATGAAATCAAACCGAAAGCGCCAGGAAACAAAATGAAAGGTTCCTTCGGCGAGGAATTCATATACTCGTTTTAACCCCTACGAAGTAATTGCCTTTAGATGTCGCCACCTATGCCTCGTATTGTCATGCTGGGCTGAGTGATTCTAAATGACGCCCAGACTTTTGCTGCTACCCCTCCGTTATAGAGCACTGGCTAAATCAGATGTTGTGAAAAAAGCGTCGAAGCTGCAGTAATGAAACAGGACGCTATTAGTTGTTACGCGAGCTGTAACGCAGAAATGCAGAAGGCGAAATACTCAAAAACAGAGACACGAAACTCGAACGCAGTTTTTCTTGAGCTATGCTTCAACCACGCATCACAAAGCTAAAAAAAAATAAATGAATGATTCGCAAATGCGAAATCAAATGAAGAGCGTTAGTTAAGTTTATTTTGACCAAAGCTTTCAACAAATTAGGATAGCACCGTGCGCGTTACAAAACGACAATTCGTCTGGTACCACCCGCACCCTCTGGGAACAATGACTCACCCGCCATGGACAGCTGAATTTCGCCCCCTATTACGGCTTCGAGGAACAAAGGCCGTCGGTACAAATCCCTCACACACACCAGGTTTTGGCTCGACTAACAACTTTCTGTGCCGAATAGTGCCGATTCGATTGCCCCCCTCCGGTCTCTGCATCGAATGGGTGGGCAGCAATTTTGTCACCAATGGCGGCCTCAAATGGCCCTAGTGTCGGCACCCTCTCATACGATACCTATATAGCGGAACGCCACGTATCTAGTATCTGGTATTTACCTTCTGATGTAATGTCTGCTACCTGTTTTATTTTTGAATTTAAAATATTATACTTATTTTAGAAATATGGCGGAGTGCTTGAAGCACTCCGACACGGGTTGGCCCGGTATAGCTCTGCCACCGGGATCGGCCCGGTTCATAATAGCGCGCGTCTTTTTCCTCAATCTTTGCTATCATATCTTTCAATTCTACTTTCAGCACGAGGTAGCGGCTGTGGTTCGGCTTTAACCAGTGAGCAGGCCAGTGCTCTTCCCTTTTCATTCTTCCTGACAACAGCAGCAGAAGCAGCAGCAGCTCCAGCCAGAGAGGGCAAACGGGCTGACGACGGATGCGAGCGTGCGTTCGGGTGATGGGAGGGCATTTTGGCGGGCTAATTGGTTCATTATGAACAGAAAGGGTATTAACTGCGCGAACAAGACGGGACGAGAGGCACACAAATCGACAGACAAAGCGCAGACTTCTAACTGATTTTATTTGTGAAAAACACATTGTTAATAAGGCCAACGAACATAAGAAAAAATAAGAAAAACACTATCATCATAGGGTTCGACGATAGAAACATCAGCAGAAATTTACAGGTTAATCAGATCCGATGTTAACACGAACATGCCCTTCTAAAAACTCTAGCGCTGGGGTCGATAGCAACAGCGAGGGCGAGCTAACGCAGTCGTGACCCCTTTTGGCTATCAGGAAAGCTTCGATAACCTCCCTTTCAGTTTTGCTGCGTGCATAGGAGAGGAAAGCAGTTTTGTCCAGGAAGGCAACGCAGTTGCGGCTGTCACAGTTTTTGCAGTGTAATGGCAGATTGCTGCCTGTGCCGGCGTGCATCAATCGTCTATGTTCCAGGGCTCGCTCATTGAAGCACCAGCCAGTTTGGCCGATGTAGACCCGCCCGCAAGATAAAGGTATCTGGTAGATAACCTCGGAGGCACACCTGGTGAACTTGGTCTGATGATTCTTCTTGCAAGACCTGCGTTCCGTCTTGTTTCTTTTTTCTCTTCCAAGAGCATGGGACAAACTTTTCTCAACTTACAAGGCGCTGAAAACACTACTTTTATTCTATATTTGCCTGTCACCTTCTTGATGCTGTGGGAAAGGCAGTGAAAATATGGCATGACGAAGGGAAGGGTCCTGTCTGCACTTGGATCTTTCCTTATTGCTTTTTTCATCCTCTGAAGAAGGCACTCATATGAGCTGCGAATTACTTCCTGAGGGTAGCCCGCGGATCCAAGTCGCTTGACTCGATTATGGAAACTAGATGAAAGAGAATGAACACATGACTTATGAGGGGCAGACAAACAACAGGACATGATAATGCTACGTTTCACTAACTTCGAATGAGCACTTTTATAAGGTAGGAGGCTTTTTTGGACCTGGGACTGTAAGCCCAGCAGACATGAACATCAGAAAAATGCAATTTCAAATCTAGATACTGAATCCAGTTGTCCCTTGTTGCTTCATGAGTAAAACGGAGTCCTTGCCCCTCAGAGGAGAAGGTGGCGAGAATGCTAGCAACCGTGTTGTCAAGGTCAAGATTAGTACTGTAATCTAATATCACAAGATAGTCGTCAACATAACGAAACACATGGAACACCGGATGCTTTGAAAGCTCTAGTTTCAGGCGCCTGTCAAGGGAAGCCAAAAATATGTCGCACAAAACAGGAGCTATAGAAGAACCGATACAAATGCCAGACTTCTGAACATAAAATTGCCCGTCATGAAAGCTAGCGGTAAAGATAAAACTGCAAAAGTTCTAGGAACTGCTCTGTGCTAATGCCAGCAGTATTCTGGAAGTCAACTTCACCATGTTCGTCAATACTGTCTCTGATTGCTTTGAATAAACCGTCTTGAGGGACGGAGTAAAACAAATCTTCTACGTCGATGGAAAAGGCCGTAGAAGATAACGGAATTCCGTCTTCCAGATCATTTACCAGGTCCTTCGAGCTGCGGAAGAGGTAGGGATCATCGCCTGCTAGTTTTTCCAGGTGTGGTTTTAGAAAGGATCCCACAATGTGTTGCCAGCTGCCTCTCTCCGAAATAATAGCGCGAAGTGATGATGCGAAGTGGGCAATCCATCTTGTGTGTTTTGCCGGTGATGGGAGGGCACATTTTCCATAATGCTGCAGCAATTTGATCACATGACTGGTCACCATCTTGAAATCTCGGACGGACAGGAAACGTTCTAATGCCAGTAGTAAGGGCAAAGGCTCTTAAAAAGAACGCGACTGAGTTTAATTACCTTATTAAAGTTCTGGCAACTTAATGGGTGTACCAGATATCAGTTTGAATGAGAAATGGAGTTCGCCAGTATCCGCTGTTGACAGTACCGTCTTGTTTCTTGTGAAAGTGCCTGTTGCGCCACCCTTCTTGTTGCTTCTCAGTGAGAAATGTCATTTCCGAACGGATACGTTTAGTCTTCTTAGACGCATGACACATGGGATGTTAGTATTCCAGTTCATTTTCAAAGACAGTGTCTACTTCAACAAGATTTTTTTTTAAATAGCATCCCCTTCTACCAAACTAGAATGCTCGATTGTCTACAATTACCAGATGTGACCGGTTTTACCTGCATCTTCATGGAACTAGACGCAAACGAATTGTGCTTACTAAATATCACGCATTTTCATGCGAATTCGAATCGACATTACTCGAGTTAACATTACTCGGCATTTATCGCGTGACTGTTAGAAGGGCTTGTACTGCGGAAATGGCGAGCGCTGTCTGTCAGTAGCCGATGGCAAGTGGCAACCTGCCCACCGGGCTAAAACTTAGATACCACCCATACAAAAGTACTGTACTCGGACAAAACGAACCGTAATATACCACCTCGGATTAATGACCTTTCATTACCTAGCGGATTAACGACCTCTTTATATAAGGAGCCCTCGAATATAACGTCCTTTAGTCTGTTATTCTCGGATACCATGAATATAAGCGCCGCACCTCGAATATAACGAACATTTGGCTGTTGAAGTTCCCAGCGATCAACCAATGCTTGCTTAAGTGATTTTTTTGTTCCTGCTCAAAAAATGATTAGACGTAAATAACTGAGCGCCAGATTACAGTTTGAACACAAGGGTACCGCAAATTCAGCTCTCTCTTCCAAGCACACCATTTCAACATTATGAACGGTTCAAGCTTGACGCGTGGCATGAAGCATGACGTTTGCGGCATGAAATGAGACGCATGATTTAGCGCTTCAAAAGAGCGTCTGCTTCATGTCTCCTTCATTGGATTCATTGTTCGGCGGGACCGTATTAAAAACAACACAAATAATAGAATTCTTTTGCGTGCTGGTTTGCGGTGCCGGTTTGTGGTAGTCGCACCATCCCGTGTCATCTCGAGTTCAAATGTGATGCGCGTCAAATGAATTCATGTTTGTAGTCGTAATTGTACGTGTACATTGTGTCCATGCAAGGCGGCACTTAGCTTCGGTGGCATAGGGCGACGTTGAAGGAAAAAAACTGTACGCGAACAGAGATTAAGGAAAAATAATGAGAACTGCTAAACAGAGCCGCTGTCTGGCAGCTATTTTTTATTCAGAAAAACTAGACAGGTGTCAGCTGAGAATACGACGTCTGTCCAGCCGCAATAAGAGGAAATCTCTTGAAAATGTTAACGTGCCGCCGTTTGATAACACCTGTGACACATCATGAGCTACCCAAGAAACGTAAATATCACCAAGTGGGAAAGATGGCGTGCTGATTCAGGTGCCTCCTGTTTTGTTTCTAGTATTAAAAACCTTTATTGTCTCTAGCGTGCGTTGCTTACGATGCCGCTGCAGCAAACGGTTTCTTCAAATATTGGGTTATGATCCTTTGTTTTCACAATCACTGCCTTATTTTGAGAAGCCAGACAATACTCGTTGTGTTTCAGGCGAATATTCAAACACTGCCAGATCTGTCCAGTGTATACCTCTTCAAATATGAATGTCATACGACACACACACACACACACACACACACACACACACACACACACACACACACACACACACACACACACACACACACACACACACACACACACACACACACACACACACACGCACGCACGCACGCACACGCACACGCACACGCACACGCACACACACACACACACACACACACACACACACGCCTCCGCGGTGGCTGAGTGGTTACGGCGCTCGGCTGCCGGCCCGAAAGACGCGGGTTCGATCCCGGCCGCGGCGGTCGAATTTCGATGGAGGCGAAATTCTAGAGGCCCGTGTACTGTGCGATGTCAGTGCACGTTAAAGAACGCCGGGTGGTCGAAATTTCCGGAGCCCTGTGTGGACCAGGCTTTCTTAAACCTTTTTTATATCTACAGGTGGTGTTTTACTAAGATTTTACACAATATTTAAAATGAACTTTTAGAGTTAGAAGAGCCTTTTTCTGACTATAGCGTTCTCAGGTTTCTAGTACATCAAAATACAGAAACGGTATGCTGAATATATGACTGGTTATCGTGTAATGAATACTTAAGTCTAACTCTTCCAGTTAACGTATTCAATTATTGAGAGTGCAGCCTACAGTAATTAATAGCGATATCACTTTTTGAATTTCTAAAACACGGTTACCCTCGGCGCTGTGGCCCAACAAATTTTCGCTACATCGCACCAACATAGATGCGCTTTAGAGAGGCTTGGAGGCAAAACACTCTATCCAGTGCACGAAACTGGTAGAAATAGCCAAACTTTTATTTCGCTGCAGCGCCCATGGCAACCGCGTTTTCGAAATTCTAAATTCTTATGTCGATGTTACTTACGGTGCGCTACATGCACCTTAATAGTTAAGGAGCCTAACCACCATAGCTCGAAAGGTGACTATACAGTATTAGTTACCTAGCATGCTAGTTATCACATCCGAGCTGTATTCTGATGTACTACACCGCTGACAGTCCTATTACGAAAAACTCGCTCTTCGAACTCAAAGAGCCGAATTTTAAAAACTGTGGAAAATCATAAGTGAAAGTCTTGTATAGTACTCTCAGAAACACTTGTCATTGACTGAATTTTTTTTGTTATAAAACATTATATGCGTTGTAGCGTCGATCAGAAAATTACAATATACCATGTCATTTCACAGATCGCCGTGCAGTAGCAATGAAGAGCAGTGTTTTCTTTTCGCCTGCATAGTATGGTACGCTGTGCTCATTCTGAGATACGATAAGCGCTGTTGGCAGGAATGAAAGCAAACACAGGAAAGCGGTCGTTAATACTAGACAGAATTGGTCTACAACGTATGTCCGGTGGATCAATGTCAGTGATGGTCAGAAGAATTTATGTGTCAGTCGAACAGGTGATGCGTACTGGCAGGTTGCGGAAAGCGTAACAGAGTAGTATTTTCAAAAGTACCACTTGAGGTTTAGACGCGCCGATCATACCAACATTTAGAGCACGGAAAGCAAGTATATATATTTTTTTTAAAACTTGCTCCTATGACAACAAATAGCAAGATACTGGCACCGTACCCACAACCGCTCGGAGAGTGTGACTTTGGTTCAGAAGAAGTGTCGTAAAAACACTCATTCCACTCCTCGTCTAAAGCTGCATTTACACTAATAACAATTTCATAGATTTAGATGTTTCTTAAAAATCGGTGAACAGTTTTCTTCTGCATGACTGCGCTTCGTTACAAGAGGTGGTAACTTTTTTCGAGTTCCGAAATCGCCAAATGGATGGTTTGGATCATATAACGATACCAATCCTATATATATATATATACCACTCCCAAATTATGGCCGGATGCTGCTGTTGCGGAGGAAAAAAAAATCTGCTGGCAAATGTAACAAACCTGCCCTATCATTGCATATCACACAATTGTGTAGATGGCTTTAAAATATTCCCAGTTTTATTTTTAAAAAATAAGCTCCTCTCTTTAGGCCTGAGTGAATTTTTTGTTATAGAAATTTGGTGCTGGATAGGGGTTGTCGATTCTCAAAGTTTATTCCACGGGCGCAAAAATTTGCTTCTCCGTGTCTGGCTCCCTCTGTATTTGTGGAATTTCAATGCTCGGAAATGACGACATTATGAAAATTTTCTTTCCCACCCAAAGAGCGCCGTGCCTTAACGGGCACCCATGCCAGCCACCCATGTGCGGTTTTGTTTATGTTTTATTGAAATGAAGAAAAATAATCAAAACGCACAGAGTTTCATGCTACAACGTGTCTTATTGAAAACATTCTGAACCATTTCTTCTTGAAGTCAAACAAAGGGAAAATCTATAAAATCAAGAATACTTCCATCGCGATATACCTTGCTGTGCACCCATCCAAAGAGGAGGGCAGTTTTTTTTTTTTATGGCTGAGCACAGCGAATAGCAGGTAGTTTAATTTCCTGCTGCCAGTAAGTGAATGCGCAGGGAAAAAAATGCTAATCAAGCCAGTTCTAATGTCTTTTTTTATGTTTATTACGCGAAAATTCTCGTGTCATTTTTAGTATATACTCTCAGACAGCTCTCATCAGTCACTGGTCGACTTGGTTTCATTTGATGCCTTTA
This sequence comes from Amblyomma americanum, assembly GCF_052857255.1. Lineage (NCBI taxonomy): Eukaryota > Metazoa > Arthropoda > Arachnida > Ixodida > Ixodidae > Amblyomma > Amblyomma americanum. The sequence goes on from NC_135499.1 coordinate 78,110,657, forward strand.
ATTAAAAACATCAAATGAGTTGCCAATCATTTTGACATCGTTTTCGTAAAATTTTGCAACAGAAAAGATGTTTCGTCCTCAAATATATAGATATGTCAAGCAAGAATGTCAAAATGATTGGCAACTCATTTTCTTTTCATAAGTGCACACGATAATTAGGAACCAGGGTAGCTAACATTTGCCGCTTGGTGCAGGAGAGGCCCGCTATAAAAAGGATCACAGTCGACTAGTTGAAATACGCTCCTGCTTTTCACAGACAGACGCAGGCACTACCGAACTGCTCACAGGTAAGCGCGTTTACCAAAAATTATGAAATTCAGTCCCCACTTTTCAGTTTGCATCTTAACAATTTGTTAAAAAGTTTCAATATCTCTGTTCTATGGTATCCAGTACTCTGTCATCACTCTGTCGCTACAAGCACGCGTAAGGCCAATGCGGCAAATATAAAATCACTCTGTGTATAGAATAGTGCGGCAAACATTATCGGCAGAGTAAACCATTTTTACCAACAGCGCTAAAGTAGACGTCGGCAAAGAAGAGGAACATTTACAGAGGGGCTCCGTTTCGTCGCCCACGTTTTTTTTTGCGCTGTTTCTAATAATACCACATGAACCAACAATCCCAAGCCAGAACTTCAACTATGAAAGGAATATTGAGGCAGGCGAATGAAAAAGCGAAGGCTCTATTACATTCAAGTTCTGGCACGAGCATTTACCGCCATTCATATACGTACGCAAATACTGGTAATAAAGTTATGATTTTAGACCATACTTTCCTTCTAGTGCACTGCAAGTGAAGCGAGTAATACAGAACTATATATCTTTGTAGCGCGTCTAGGGTCACAAAGACGTTTTCGAAACGGCAAACACCTTTGCAAGAGGCCTACAGCCGCAAACTTTCTGTATGTCACTGTTCCGTGGCGTGCTGTTTTTTATTTGAACCACATGAGTAGAGCTTCAGGCAGAGGAAAAGTGGCAACTCAAAGGAAGACTACAGCGCGTTCAAGAAAGCACATCAGTGCTGTTTAACACTTGCTGAATAACTGCAGGAGAACTGCACGAAATTCAAGTCAATAAGCTTGCCCTAGCGTGATTTCCTGAAGTTTTCTTCGGGGTATTTTCTTTCGAGTAACTGATGATGCTTCGTTAGCACACACTTGAGTGGACGTCGTTTTACGCCTGCGGTGCCTTCCAAAGTGTGACTGCCCTTTCATATTCCAATTTTCAGGCCTTCGACATGGCTCATGCACAATTGTTCGTTGTCTTTGCTACGGTGGCTCTCCTCTCCATGGGTAAGCAGAGCAACAGTCAGACCTTTAAACAGCCAACTAGAGATGGCTGAGCAACTCTTTGATCCGTTTATTAATTTTTCTTCTTTAATAGCAGTCTTAATATGCTTTCTGCCCACTTGATCAGTTCCGTCTTTCGCTTGCGGTACTTATTCCGTGCAGGTGCATCCTGCTTTCAGTTTCGCTTACGAACAAAGTGCCTCTTTCGCGCTCTTGTTTGTACCCTATATGCGGTTGCTCATGAACACTTTCAAAACCTAATGGTTACAAAAATGGACACAATAATGGGAAGCCATGTAGTTAACAGGTGCTTTTGGACTCACGAGCATTTTGCTTGCCCATTCTATACAACAACAGAATAGGTTAAATACGAGTCCACAGAACACAACATCGGAAAAAAGTATGCTGCGGGGGAATAAAAGATTTTAAAACTGGTTTTCTTCGGCATTCTTAAAAATTGCTGCTCCCTGTGGACATCGAAGTTACTGCACAAGGTTGTCGTGCTCGAAGGGCATTCTTTAGAGCGGCTCAAGTAACACTTAGCAAATCGAAATATCAACTGCTTAATATCGCTTCGGAGCGGATATGCTACTACATTCTTTACCATGTGCACTGCAGCTGTCTTGGCGCGATAAATTTTTCATACGTCGACAGGAGCGGGTCGATCTCCTGATGGAGGTGTTGGTAATTGAGCCACTCCTCATAATTTTAGGCATTAAAAATAAGTGAACCGCCTTCTCACGTTTTACTGATATTCAGGTAGGCAAATCTGTTTAGTCACAATTTGAAACTGTGCTGCTGGTATGACTTAGGTTTATTTTCTGGAACGTCTCGGTGGCTGATGATTTCAAATAAACATGTAGTCGAATAAAAGACTTGAATCATAATAAATTTTTCTATTTTTGGACTATATTTCACGATAGGACTCAAGAAAAGCACGAGAAATCGAGAAGATTAACTCATTATTCTGCGTCAGGGATTTCATGGTGCTCTGTCACATTGTTCGTCTATGTTTTTTATGTTGGCGTGGCTAACGCCAGAGCAATCTGCTACACAGGAGACGGCCGATTTCTTGGTGGTGGTGTGGGCAAGTGACACTCGCGTACAGCAATGATGCCCTTATCAATTTTATTAAGCGGTCCTTTCAAATTTTTGCCTGGGCAAAATCTTTTTGGTACAAGCATTGCGGAAAGAAAAAACACGGGATACGCTATGTATCGCTTTGGTCATAGCGTTTTGCAGGCAGTCCCACGCATATAACATAAACATGACAGGTTGGTTAAGAACTGGCTTATTGGTATATAAGGAGATTTTGCTGGGACAGCCATATTAATAACAGTCCACTCAAATAAAATGCTAAGTGTTACTAATACGTGTGCAATTCTCGAACTTTTTGAAAGCTGACACAAGAGAAAACGCGGACTTCTAAATATATGAGCATGAATCCAGTTTTAAGGATACCTAAAGCAATATTCTTGGCGTGCCTACGGGGGCCATACTTGTGGCCCTAATGTAAATGGCGTTGTTACCTACTGATGGTATACACATGCACGCGAGTGGCGTGCTGGTTTATAACGATAAGTTGGTGAATGGTAGCTTTCTTTCTTTTTGGCCAGAAACAATTATTCAAACAAAAAGAAAGCGGATGCATGAACTGTTGTCTCAGTATCAAGATTATTGCTTCAGGTGCTTACCAGATAGGCTAATGCACATATTAAGGATTTTCACGGTATTCTAGTGGTGTTAATGAACTATTATTGTGTTGTGGTTGATCAGGTGTTTGCAGAAAACATCCATTTGATTATACAGATAAGTTGTTTCATGCTTCTAATATTGTGCGTACTTCAAAACATGTGTGACTATTGCGATTATTTCTACTCAGGAGTCGAGCGATCTCATGCCGGAGGTCCATCTCTTGGCGGAGGCGTAGGTAAGGAGTTTGTTTGGAACAGTCATCCCGTTATAAATTTTAATTAGGCGACAATTCGCGGTTTTTAATACCTCAAAAATTGAGTGCCCTGCACTACAAAAAGTATGAAGTCTGACTGCGGTGTGTCGCAGTTCTCTCCTAGTGCTTACCCTGAAGCTTAAACCGTAAAGCTGTAATTATAGTAGGCGAAGCAAGACCCTAGGTGCTAAAAGAATAATTCCTTGACAGCTCGTGCTTCAGCAGCACGGAGTGTGAAGCTGAAACCAAATTAAGTGCAATAACTAAAAGCACCTATATCAGACAAAAAGCGCAAGTATTAAAATTTAACTATTTAGTATTTTGAAGAATTAAGTGTAGCTATGTTCTGTGTTGGTTACTTTTGTTATGTTCTCGCGTGTAATATCTGTGTCTAATATTTCTTGCCAGGAACCGAGCGAGCTCTTGGCGGAGGCTCATCTCTTGGCGGAGGCGTTGGTAAGGAGTTTGTTTAGAGCAGTCATCCCGATATAAATTTTAATTACGCAACTATTCGCCGTTTTTAATACCCCCCAAAATTTAGTTTCCTTCACTACAAAATGTATGAAGTCTGACTGTGGTGTGTTGCACTACACATTTTGTGCTTACCCTGAAGCGTAAGCCGTAAAGCTATAATTATAGTAGGCGAAGCAGGGCCTTAGGTGCCAGAAGAATAATTCCTTGGCAGCTCGTGCTTCAGCAGCCCACAGTGTCATGCTGGACCCAAATTAAGGGCAATAATTGAAGCAACGTATATCATAAATTAAGCGCAAGTATGAACATTAATCTATTTAGTTTTTTTCATGAAATTAGTGTAGCTATGTTCTCTGTTGCTTACTTTGGTTATGTTGCCTCTTATAATATCTGTGTCTGATATTTCTACGCAGGAACCGAGCGAGCTCTTGGCGGAGGCTCATCTCTTGGCGGAGGCGTAGGTAAGGAGTTTGTTTAGAACAGTCATCCCGTTATAAATTTTAATTACGCGACAAATCGAAGAGTTTAATACCCCCAAAAATTGAGTGCCCTGCACTACAAAAAGTATGAAGGCTGACTGCGGTGTGTCGCACTTCTCTCCTATTGCTTAAACAGAAGCTTAAGCCGTAAAGCTATAATTATAGTAGGCGAAGCAAGGCCTTAGGTGCCAAAAGAATAATTCCTTGGCAGCTTCTGCTTCAGCAGGACACAGTGTCAAGCTGGACCAAAATTAAGTGCAATAATTAAAGGCACTTATATCAGACATAAAGCGGAAAATGAACATTTAACGTTTTAGTTTTCTTGATGAATTTAGTGTAGTTATGATCTGTGTTCTTTAGTTTTGTTATGTTGCCGCCTGCAATACCTCTGTCTGATATTTCTTACCAGGAACCGAGCGAGCTCTTGGCGGAGGGTCATCTCTTGGCGGAGGCGTAGGTAAGGAGTTTGTTTGGAACAGTCATATCGTTATAAGTTTTAATTACGCGACAATTCGAAGTGTTTAATACCACAAAAAATTGAGTGCCCTGCACTACAAAAAGGATGAAGTCTGACTGCGGTGGGTCGCACTTCTCTTTTTGTGCTTACCATGAAGCTTAAGCCGTAAAGTTATAATTATAGTAGGCGAAGCAGGGCCTTAGATGCCAAAAGATTAATTCCTTGGAAGCTCGTCCTTCAGCAGCTCACAGTGTAAAGCTGGACCCAAATTATTTGGAATAATTAACGGCACAGATATCAGACATTAAGCGCAGGTATGAACAATTAACTATATAGTTTTTTTTTGTGAATTTAGTATAGCTATGTTCTTTGTTGTTTACTTTTGTTATGTTGCCGCGTGTAATATCTGTGTCTGTTATTTCTTACCAGGAACCGAGCGAGCTCTTGGCGGAGGCTCATCTCTTGGCGGAGGCGTAGGTAAGGAGTTTGTTTGGAACACTCATCCCGTTATAAATTTTAAGCCCCAAATAAATTTAGTGCCCTGCACTACAAAAATTTTGAAGTCGGACTGCGGTGGGTCACACTTCTCGCTTTGTGTTTACCCTGAAGCTTAAGCCGTATCATAATTCTAATTCTTCTTTGTTCTCGTTTTTGCGCCGTTTGCATGTGTCTTCTTCGTAGGCCAGCAATTCGGCGAGCCAAGTATCAATCAGCAGTGCCCAGCTTAGGGAGGAAAAGTACCACATCTCGCCTACAGTGTTCCTATTAGGCGCGAAACAGTTTCCGCAGAAAGAAATCGCTGCAGCTTGGAGATATGCGTGGTAATTTTATGCTCGAGTGAGGCTTGGAGATATCTAGAAATGTTACTGGGTAATCTATCCGCTTTTTGGAAGCAAGCAAATGAACTAAATGTATTGAATATGAAAAGCCACCCGAAGGTTCTTACTTTTGGTTGCAAGCTGCTGTACGGCGCATGGTTTTGTCATTTTCTGAAGCGTAACGGCTTGATTATCTTTGGCTGCAGGAAGGACGTATTGAAGAGCCCGCAAAGACATCGCTGAGCAGTCATTGTGAAAACTTTCAGGTGCGTGATGCAACGGTAAATTTCTCTAACCTGATTCTGAAATATTTAGTGCTTTAGCGTAGGAACCCCATTCACCGATTTCGCCACTGTCTGTCTGGCCGGTAGTTAACCCGGTTACCCGGGAGAGACAGCTAGGTGGCCCCGCTATTTGACACGTCGTCCACCTAGGTCACTTGACCATGTGGCGTCATCGCAGCCTGCCAACAGGATCGTTAGCAAGCTGCCCACCCTGGCAGCTGTCAGTTCAGCTAATTATTGCTCGCGATATTGCGAGATTCCAAGCAACCCGAGTATCAGAAGCCCCCCTGTTGGCAGCACCTGTCAATACAAGGCAATCGCGCATCGCTTAAACGTTGCAGCTTTGCGGCAGAAACAGAATGACATGTGCCAGCGATCTATGAATATAAAGAATAAATAATTTCGTATATATGGGCACTAACTCATTAATGCCATCTCGTCATATTCTTGAGATTGAGCTGAAGTGTCCCTTTCATTCTAGAACGCTAGCGCCAAAGCCCAGCACATCGATTCCGTGATCTCTCTCTGAACCCTGTGTAACCTGAAAACAAAGCTGCGATATTTAAATGAAGCCCAAAGTATAATTGAAGTGCTTGGGCACATAATTTGCATTTTGCCTAAGCTGTTAAATATTTTGCCAATGTTATTCCCATGCAGACTATTTGCTCAACAAACGATGATGGAATAAAGGAACAAGAAGTATAGGTTTTTTTCAGTCTTCAGTGTAGTGACATGAATGGGTTAGTAAATTTTGTTGAGTATGTAGGCTGATACCTTTATAAAAGGTTTGGTTTGGTTAAAGGGGGTTTAAAGTCCCAAAGCGACTCAGGCTAAAAGAGAGTTTTTCAATGGCGTTTTAAAAAAGCACTGCGTTGTGATCTCGCACTATGTAATCCTGTTAAGCTAAAAAAATCACTTTAATATCGATACACGACATGTTGTTCTTTGTGCACACTTTAGTCATTATCCGTACTGCAAATTCAAACCAAAGCTTCTTTGTATGAAGCGTCTGAGTAATATTCGCTAAACAAATATACTGGAACGACTATCGTTGCGTTTCGTAGGCACTAAGAGGGCGTTTAGAATTTAATGCGAAGTTACCGGGGCAGTTATTAAGATGCAGATGACTCCCGTGCTATGATTACATAGTTGCAATGACAAGCGGCTGATATCAATTAATCGTTTTGTGGCCATTTCTTAACGGCTTTTACTCAAACGAGGCAATAAATATTTCTTACAGGGTTCCTGCGCCCGCACTTAAGAAAGGCTGGAGGGATAACCAAGGAGGTGAAGGTTTTCAACGAAACAAATGGCCTGTGTTTTGTTTTGACATTCTCTGATTGCAAAAATAAATTGTGACGTTTGAAGGTATCATTTGTAGTGAGAAATTCGGATGCTTTCTTCAATCCATAGAGTTATTTAGAAATTTTTTTGATATTGATAATTTAGGTCTCACAGTATAACAGTTATACATTTGCAGAAAAATAGGCTGCTTTTTGTGGTGCCAAAATGCATACTCACGATAATCGGTACACGTCTGCACATAGTTACCAGAGAATTAGTAGCAACTATAGCTACACCTTTTAGGAAGCTGTGCCGCTTTTCTCCGCTCATAACGCAAGACAAGGCTAACCTTTAACCAAGCATTTTGGATGTCGCCTTCCATCACAATCAGTTCGCAAAGGTACGATCTTTCAATCTGACGAAAACAAGCATATAGACAGCAATATCAGGTCAACAAAGCTCTTAACACTACGACACGCTGAAATTTCAGGCAGCATGGACTTTCGAGCGCTAAGAACGCTTGCTTTCAGATTACATTTTTTTTTCAAAGTCCTAATTCTAAAATTTTCAAAATGAAAACAGGATTTTCACGTGAGAGCTCGTATTTGCAGAGAAATGGCCTTTCTCAAAACAAAATGTATAACTATGCTTTTTCCGAAGGAGTAATTTAAAAATATTAACAGGGCGGTTACCACTGGTTAACACGACATTAAGCGACAGCCGTAAGTCCCGAAGGTGGCGGCACCACTCAGCTCAGGGCAGTGGCGCGCCGCTGAACTGACACGTGTCAGTTAGGTTAATGAATAATCGCAAGAGAGCGCTCGGGAAGAGCTAATTGGCTTCCAGAAACCACTCCGGTGCCTGCACCTGCCATCATAGCGATGTGGCCCATCCTTTCAGCACTGCAAAATTGCACAAGGAGGGGTATCACTCCCAGGTACCTATGAATGCAAAGTTGAGAATAACTTCATGCATGTGGTGGACGCATCCGAATGCAACGTGATGCAGCAGCGGTAGGTCGGCGACTGCCGTCACCAAGTTGGCACGCAGATCTGTATTGGTGCGGCGGCGTTGCGGCGGCGGCTACGTAGAGTCAGCTGCGTGGAATCGTATTATACTAATCACATCAGAGAGCGCGGCGACACCGTTCATATTCTTCGTCTTGATATTTTCGTCAGTGGCTTCAACAACATTCAATAATTAATCCAACCATTCGAAACCACAAACTTCTGTAACTGTTTTATTGAAGCTCCACCATCCATGTTCTTCTATTTTCTACTTTTATTCAGGCTTGCGTTGATACGCTAATATTGTCACGCGCCTTCGTAGGACATCGACGGAGGAAGAAGATCAACGGTTGTACGGATCAGTTGAAAAAAAAGAGGAGCAAGGGCAGAATGACGCTTGAGGAGAAGAAGAACAAGAAGAAGAAGAAGAAGAAGAATGACGCTTGTACGCTTCGTCGCGGTCCTGCTTCGATCATTCCCTCTGTATATAAACCCCCGTGCGTGCTAAGCACGCAACAGTTATGGCAGAGGTACGGGGTATCAACCACGGAGCGTGCCATCTATCGAAGGAGCCGTAGACTCGCTGGCTTACCACTTATGTCATTGGACATGACGGGAGACGACAATATCGTGCAACCAGGACCTTCCAAAAACTGGTCACATTATCGACAGCCACAGGCATTCTTTGCAAAATCTGAGGTGGACGTTGGCGAGTGGCTGAAACGGTATGAAACAGTGAGCAAATATAATCACTAGAACGCTGCTAATAAACTGTCTAACGTGGTGTTGTTCCTTGCCGCCACTGCCTTCGACTGTTTGACAATCATGAAGATGCGCAAATTACATGGGCTGCCTTCACAAGTGCGATCAAGAAATTTGGCGACGAACCAGCAAGGAAGAAGCGCGCGAAACAGAAATTGCTTCAGCGGGCCCAAGTGCCAGGATAAAGTTGCACTGCATAAATCGAAGCTATCTTGAAGCCGTGCAAGCTAGTGAATTCCAGTATGCTTGCAGAAAACAAAGTCGGCCACAGCCTAACAGGAATTTCGGAAGACGTTTATAATTGTCTTATTAGCGAAGAGAGCCTGAGCACCACCGTCGACGTTGTACAGAGAGAGAGAGAATGAAAAAGAAACGCAGGGGGGATCGGGGTTAGAAAGATGACAGAGAGGAAAACGCAAAAAAAAAGGAACGTGTACACATGGAGACACACACACACAAGGCGTTCCAGTTAGTCTTTCACACAGGCCGGTAGATTGTAAGAAGCGCAAAAGCGCTTCCACGGCCTTCTTCTGCGACGGTAGGTCCTTTCGATGTTGTAGAATTCTTTTTTCAGATAGAGGTTGGTCGTCCAGTTGGTCAAGTTCGTGGCTAAGGCATGCCCTCTGTGGACTGTACTGCGGGCAGGAGCACAATATATAGCCAATTGATTCTTCATGGCCGCAGTGGTCACAGGTTGGGGTGTCGGCCATCCCCATGCGGAAGGCATAGGCTTTAGTAAAGGCAACTCCCAACCAAAGTCGATATAAAAGCGTGGCGTCTCTACGGCGAAGCTGTGATGGCGCTCGAAGACTTAATGTTGGATCAAATGAGTACAGTCGCGTATTTCTTAAATGTGGCTCATTCCATTGCGACTCGATGCACTGCCGAGCAAGTAGGCGGAGCTTCCGTGCCGCGTCAGTTCTAGAAAGAGGAATTGGGACGTGGCGCTCCTCAGTATGGGCTGAGCGGGCAGCGTGATCCACCCGTTCATGGCCGATAATCCCGCAGTGACTTGGAAACCACTGGAACGTTATTTCATGGCCGGCATCACTTATATGGTGTAACGTCTCTGTAATATGGAAGATTAGTTGTTCGTGCGGTGCGCGTCGTAGAGGTGACAGTAGAGACTGCAGTGCCGGCTTCTAATCGCAGAATATTGTCCATTTGTGTGGCGGTTCATCACCAATGTGATGAAGGGCAGTTAAGAGCGCTGCGAGCTCTGCTGCCGTCGATGTTGTCGCGTGGGTCGTCTTAAATTTGATTGTTGTAGCTTTCGCTGGAATGACGATTGCCGCCGCGGAGCTGCTTGGAAGGACAGATCCATCAGTGTAAATATGCGTTGAGTCACGGTAGTTCTAGTACAAATGTAGTATCGTGAGCTGTCTAAGGGCTGGTGATGACAGATAGCTTTTTTCGAGATACCAGGTATTGCGAGGTTGATTTTTGGCTGAGCGAGCCACCATGGAGGGATCGAAGTTCTCGCAGCCGGAGTGAAACAAGCTGGCAATGATTCATTATATGCAGTTATCGTTCGGCTGAAAGATGTGTGTGGCCTGTCCGCTGGTAGAGAGGCTAAATGGTGACGAGGATTCCTGGCTAGATGCCTTATATGGGTCCTGAGTACTTCAATTTCATTGTTTACAACATCGACGTGGGTCGACGTTGTAAAACACTGTAGAACATTTCAAGCTCTCAAGCTGCGTCTAATCACGCCTAAAGTCGGACGACTGGCCATTGTCACCGCTGTAGCCAGTGTTGAAACCTGTCCTCCACATTCTATGGCTGATATGATACGAGAGATTGTGCACGAGGAATTGTCCAGATTCAGGGACAGCACCTTCTGCCATGCAGAATATCTGCGGCACAGTTGTGCACCGCAGGCAGATGTCGCCGCCCTGCCCACTTACTTAGGCCCCAACCTAGCGGCGCTTCGCCTATGGACGATCGCAGCAACTATGCCCAACATTATGTCCACCAGCCAACGGGAAGGATGCCTTCCTACCCTGAAGAGGAGGTTAGTCAGCAACGAGAGCCTGGCTACAACCAACGTTGCGACTTTGTTCTCCAGGACAATCGTGGTGATCGCTGGCGCAATCAACCTTTCCGTTATAGGTGTGGCATTTCAGGACATATCGCTAGATTTTGGCGCCGCCGTTTCCCGACGGCTCAAGACTACCGGCCCCCGGTATATTTTCGCGGACAACGCTTTATTTGCAACTTGTTTGGGTGTTTAAATAAGGACCTGAATTTCATCACCACTGACCGAACGCCCGCGAGTATTTGCCACTTGCTTCAGAGCATAAGCGCTGCTAAAAAAAGAACCACGTAGTGCGGACGTCTACGTAACCATACTATGTTTTATTCTATAAAGAATGCATCATAGCTGTGCACTGCTTTTATTTATGCAAGGAATGAACACATAATGGTAATAATCTTTCACTCCATCACTTCGTTTACACTGCAAAGTTTCAAGCGCAATTTTTCACACCACAAAATAAAAGTCCGAGTTTCTTGTACGTGCACACCGAAAGCCAGAAAAAACAAGGGGAAGGAGCAGGCAGACACGAACGCGCCAACCTAGTTTATATCTTGTCTGCAGCAGAATAGTGGGAACAATTATGTCACGTACACAGAGAAACCAAGTAAAACCACCAAAAGGCTGCTACAGAAATGCCTCACATATTGTACACTGTTGTAGCAAGGTGCGAATGCTCTTAGACCAATCTAAAACCGTGGGAAAGCTGGCGCAGGAGAGTCCACATTTTTAATCCTCGATGATTCTTAAAACTTCTAGTCAACATCTCTGAGCACCTTCTGAGTGCAGGCTAAGGCGGCTGTTAATCCTTTTGTTATGCTGTATCACTGATTATTTGATCTGGCTTAAATGCCCGCCCTCTGCTTAGCACCTGCCATGGCACAGGATAATGAAACAGCATAGATCTCAAGGAATTTCAAAAACCTGTAATGGGCTGCTTGCCAGACAGATTGCGCGGTGGTAACTCTCACAAGTCTACACATTTCTAGGCAATGCCCTTTGAAGCTTAATATTGTGACCTATCTACGACCCATTATCCCCTTTATTTTTCAAGAACAGTGAAGTAGCGCCGACATATGGAATAACTTCCTTGTTTCCTTCATGTGTTTTTTCCTGAAGGTCGGCGCTTGTCCGTTCAATGAGATTCCTGAGCACCTTTTCCGCTGTGAATGAACGTAGCAGTGCGGACATACCCACCTTCTGGAGGAATCTGGCCATTGGAGTCCCCTCCTGCGAGTTCAGGATAAAATGTAAGATGAAGGGTAACTGGCGTTTCATGCCCCGAAGCTACATCAGGGCTTTGTGTCATGGTGCAGCGGAGGGCAACGGATTAGGTTGGAGAAACTGCGGTTCTGCATGCCGTCTGTGTGCGAGGCAGTGGACGGCTCGAGGTCAGCTTAGACTACCTGTGGTTGTGTAACGTGCAAAATGACTTGCACTGTACATGAGTGCTTTTGTATTTTACCGCCATTAAAATGGGGCTGCACGAGCCAGGATTTGATCTCACGACCTTGTGTTCAGTGCCCAAAGGCTGCTGCAGCAAGTAAACAGGGAAACATGCGCAAGGCAAATGGGGGAAAAAAGCATTTTCCTTCCATGAAACGGCTTGCATGCATAGGCAGGACAGCGAATGTTAGATACCTCGATATAGACTTCTGGTGAGCAACAGCACTGTTGGTTTGTTAGTTGCCCTGAAAGGGCTCTCATGTAGTACCTTTATTTGTGACGCGGTGCTTTTGGGCAAACAGGTGTTTATTTTAAAACTCCGAACAGCACTTGTTTCACATTCTTAACATGTAGGCCTTCGTTTCGGGAACAGAGGTTGTGACGCAAGTTTAAAAAAAAGATTTTTGCACAGGTGGGCAACAAACCTTAGAATTTTTTTCAGTAATTAGACAAAAAATGTGGATATACTCCATTCATAAATTCTCATGACATCTCTGTTGACATCTCTGTTAACAAAGGAACTGTCCCACATTGTCAGAACGTTATGAAATATGTGAATGTAAAAGAGTAATAATGATAATAATAATTGGTTTTTGGGGAAAACAAATGGCACAGTATCTGCCTCATATATCTTTGGACACCTGAACCGCGACGTAATGGAACGAATAAAGGAGGGAGCGACAGAAGAAAGGCAGAAAGAGTTGCCATAGTGGAGGCTGCGGAATAATTTCGACCACTTGGGGTTCTTTAACGTGCACTGACATCGCACAACACACAGGCGCCTTAACGTTTTGCCTTCATAAAAACGCAGCCGCCGAGGTCGGGTTCGAACCTGGCAGCTCCTGATGACTAGCTGAGCGCTCTATCCACTGAGCCCCCGCGGCGGGTGAATGCCCAAGGACCTTTTGCTTTCCATGATACACAGTGACTTTCTGCCGTTTTGATTAGTAATCAATTATTCCTTGGAGAAAAAAAGTTGAACATTGAGTTAACGGTGCGCAAAAGAGGCTGTTTGCACCTTAACTTAATTTTGCCTCCAGTGATGAAGGTGCCAACATATCAAGCACGCCACTAAAACACCGCGTTGACAAAAAAATTAACAGCCATTTAACACTGAAAATGCTCACTGTCACGGTGAAACCTAAAAAATAGAGCAGAATGAAGTCGTCAGTTCTCATATTTTAAACCAATTCTGAATCCCTACATGCACGACACAGATTATTCCCAAGAAATCTTTTTTTCTTTTAGAAGCAAAAGAAATTTCTAATCCCACTTTGCTTAACTTTGTCATATTAGAACTCTGCCCTCTCCAAAACTTTTGTGAATACCCAAGTTCCATCACTACGAAAAGTATTTACTTAATACAGGCGCCTTAGGGTTTTTCCTTCATAAAAACTCAACTGCCGCGGTCGGGTTTGAACCCGGGAACTCCGCTCGACTACTGATCCGGAGTTCCCGGGTTCGAACCCGACTACAGCGGCTGCGTTTTTATGGAGAAAAAACACTAAGGCGCCCGTGTGCTGTGCGATGTCAGTGCACATTAAAGATCCCCAGGTTGTCGAAACTATTCCAGAGCCCTCCACTACGGCCCCTCTTTCTTCCTTTCTTCTTTCACTCTCTCCTTTATTCCTTCCCTTACGGTGCGGCTCAGGTGTCCAACGATATATGAGACAGATACTGCGCCGTTTCCTTTCCCCAAAACCAATTATTACTATAATTATTAACATGAATTAAATACATCAGCTTATAGAAATTATATTCGGGAGACTTATGATTTTGTTTGAGGAGTAATCTTGGCAATACTTATTAAAAAATGTATTCTTTAAAAAAAAATTCGAGAAAAATTGATAGATATAGAACAAGGCCTTTTGGGGGGAAATGCCACGCAGAGAGGATGGTCTCTAACATCGAAACATTCATTGTTAAACAGCGCGGAAAGACGGGACATGGGAAAGCATGACACACAACACAGGCGCTAACTTAAAGCTGACTTTTATTTAGAGAAACTATCCTTATAAGGTTTTCTTTCCAGAAAAAAACACCCCGCCAAATGAAGTTTTGGCTTGCCCTAGAGCTTGTTAGGCACCATTACATTAATACCTCTATAATTTTCCCGCAGTATTACCATGAAATATTACTTTTGGTGCATTTTAGTAGAGAGTAGTGTAAAGGTAGGTCATTATTGCCCAACTGAAAATTTCATAACGTTAGGCCAATGAGCAGAAGGAGCAGTCTCATCATGTGAACACTGCCTCAGAGCGAAGATTTTAAGTCGCTCCTACCGTGTGTGTCAATCCCAAGTGCTAGGTGCAGGTTGTGCATCGTTTCAAGTTGAATGTCTTGAGGCGGTTTAACATCAAGGAGATTTCTCTTGTGTAGCAGCAAGCCAGAAAAAGATCACTACAAAATGTTTTATAAGGCCATGTTACTCACAGGGTCTAAGAGAATTAACTGATATCTGTAAGTAAAGCAGCAGCGCGGAACTACAGCCACAACAACAAGCTCCCATTAAAGTTACCCACTTGAGCGACCGGAACATGTGCAATCTGCATCACCCTCGTGTACAACGCTCAAGAAGCATACTGCCCTGCAAAAAAAGGGAACCCTCACTGCAGCTGCTAGATTCTAGAGAAAATGTTTGCACACAAGTAAAGCAGCATAGACCAACAAAGCAAGTTGTAATGACCTTTTAACTGCGAGGATTCTGTCTAATTTCAGTTTTTAATAATTGGTGTTCACTTCTTGAGGGCTCTAAACAATGGGTGCCGCCGACTGTGCAGTGTGTTGGTGTAGAAGCTTAACAGACTAACAGGAAAATTGACACCTACTCATATGCGCTCTTACAGAGATGAAAGGCCATGATAATTGTATTAATTTTTTTTCTGTGATTTTTCTAGCACAATTAGTAAAGACATTGTTCGAGTACATATTGATGTAGCTAACTTAAAGGTCTACAGACACCAAAATTTTGTTTGCCTGTGTGTTTTATTCTTTGCGCTGATGCGTCAGACATCATATGAACAGATGCAATCAACATGGTCACTCCAGTTAAGTTGTTAATTTATTAAAACGCGTAAATATTTGTATTTTTCGACTTCCGAGATAATGGTGCCGCAAGCAGAGTAAGTATAGTGGCTAGCACTTTTCTTTCTTGTCATTCGCAAAAGCACAGTCTTATCAGAATTGAAGACCATTGCTGGTCTGTCACACCAGGCCGCAATTTCGCGGAAAGCATCATTCAGTAATATTTGGTCAGCCACATAACTTATTGGGGTGTACAGCATGCAGTCATCGTCAAATAAATCAATTTTAACATTTCTATCAATGGAACACGCAATGTCCTTTACATAAACCAAAAATAACAGTGGACCTAGTACACTTCCTTGGGGCACGCCACATGTCACTGGAAGTAACGTGGAAGAGATGCCACCAATATCCACAAACTGTGTTCGATTTTGTAGGTAGGAAGCAATCCAGTTTACTAAGGTCAAGAACACGCCTATTAATTTCAGTTTTTCAAGAAGTTTATTATGGGCAACTTTATCAAACGCTTTGTTGAAGTCTAAAGAAATTATGTCCAGTTGTCCAGATTTATCTAACACGGAACTAAAGTTATAGGTAGCAGTCACCAACAGCGTGAAAGTTGAAAAATCTTTCCTGAAGCCGTGGTGAAATGGAGACAAGCATCCTTTAGCGTTTAATATTTCAAGTATGTGGTTAGAGATAATGTGTTCGATTAGTTTGCAGCAGGTACTCCTCAAAGAAATCGGACGGTAATTGCTTAAACACGCGCGGTCCCCCTTTTTATGCAAAGGCACAACTCTGGCTGTTAGCCAGTCTTCTAATATCTAATTGATAAGGGTGTCAGCATTCTTAAGCAGTGCCACTTACCTACACCTCCGTCAAAAGATCGCTCAGCCATGTCTCCGGCTCCAGCGCTAATATATCATTTGCTTTAGTAAAGCAAGAATGCCACGTGCAGACATGCCGTGGAGCATACCGCCATGGGCTTGCATTAAACAGGTTACGAAGCTAGTTTTTAGGAGTTTGATTTTTATCTTGCATCGTGTTTCAAAGAATCTGAGAATGGGGCATCGGTCAGCAACACTTCGGGTTTTCCTTGAGTGCAGTTTTCTTAACAGGCACGTCTCAGTAAGGACTTTTGTTTTTGTTTTCTAAGCGAAATGTGTGACCCCAGGGCATCAATGATGGGTGAAGGTGTGATGAATAATATATTAGAGATTCAATGAATGGAAACAGGTTAGCTGATTTCATGAAGTCCAGTAGAGAACGACGGTACGGTCCCTGCGTCCAGGCAATGTATGAAGCAAGGTTGGTTGGTGAAAGACCTGCTATCATCAGGTGCCGGATCCTTGTAGGCTTGAGAACTGGGCAGTCCCACAGTAAGTGATGTATGTCGGCCTCAATGTCTTCGTGTTTACATATCGGACACCCTGGCCGAGGAAACAATTCTCGGTATTGAGGCCACTTCCAAGTGATGGCTGGTGTGAGGGCAACCCCGACCCGGATCCTCCTGAGCGCCACCTCCTCTGCACGGGTAAGACCGCGGGGGAGGGTTACCGCACACGGAGGGATCAGAGCACGAGTGTGGCGCCGGAGGAGTTCCTTTCTTGATGAAAGGAGGGTAAAATTGTCCAAATGAAGGAGCCGAGGCGGTGATGTGTTTGTTTTCGTAAGGCGGGTCAATAAATCTGCCTGGCTTTGATAGGTCAGCATATCCCGTGGGAAGCTCTCAATAGTGAGGATTTGTAGTTACAGCTAAGATGCTTATTTGGGATCCTGTCGATTTTTTGTTACACGCGTTAGATTACGTGCAAAGAACCTTAAGTAGAGCGCGGTACAGATCATTTCGAGTTCTCGCAAATGCGCATTCGTTGTACCTCAATAATATTAACTAGCCAAAAGATGAAAGGTCTCTTAATAGAAATTCGTAAGAGAATCGTTTTAAGGCAGCTTCACTTACCTACACCACCACCCAGAGATCGGCCGGCACCGGCGTACTGAAAGCATTCACATTAGCCACGCCAACAAGAAAACCGTAGACAAACAAAATACACAGCGCCATGAAAACCTGAAGCACAATATTGAGATGGTTTTCACGAGTTCGCTTGTTTATCTTGCGCCCTGCCTGTGAAGTACGTTCAAAAACGCAACATGTTATTACGATTCAAGTCCCTTATTCTGCTAATAGTTTACTTGAAAGCATGGGTCACCCAGACTTCCTATTAAATAAAACCAGGTAATACCTCCAGCAGACATTTAAATCGTGATTATGCAGGCTAGCCTACCTGAATATCAGCAAACTTTGGGAAGGCGGATCACTCAATTTGAATGCCTGAAATTATGATGGGTTGCTTTATTGAAATTCTTTTCGGAACCATTGTTCTAAACAAGCGTCACTTACCAAGTCTTCCGCCGAGAGATTGACCGCTTCTGCTAGACATATCATAAATTAATGGCGGCAACAGAGCCGCAGAGCATGTACCATAGAACTTGGTGGCATATACGCTCCGAAACGGTATTAACCTGTCAATATTTCTTTTTCGAATCTTTCTCTTGAGCTGTTTAGAAGGATGTAAAATTTTTGCGCCAGTATTGCGTGAATAGTCGTTTTAGCTACGCAGAAATTGCTTACAGGTGAACAATCAGTAATGATCTCCTAATTAAACCAACGCACATCTTTGGAATGAGTCGAAACATATGACATTGGCTATATTGCACGGAAAGCGTGATCAGAAAAGCTCTACACACCGTATTCTCAGTTCATGCTTTGCATATTGCTCGTACTTTAATCGTTTTCACTTCGATTCACCGCTCTGGCTCAGTAGTTGTGGCGCTCGGCTGCTGACCCGAAAGACGCGGGTTCAATCCCGGCCGCGGCGGCGGAATCTCTATGAAGGCGAAGCTCTACAGGCCCGCCTACTGTACAATGTCAAAACATGTTAATGAACCCCAAGTGGTCAGAATTTCCGGAGCCGTTGACTACGGCGTCCCTCATAGCCTGAGTCGGTTTAGGACGTTAAACCCCAAAAAACAAAATAACCAATAAACTAATTGTTTTCACGTCTCAATGAGACGAAATGCTCCTTTAATGATACTTTAATGTAATCTCCATTCTAAGCACGCGCCACTCAACTGTACCTCCACCCAGAGATCGCGCAAAGATGTCTCTGGTTCCTCCGAACAGATGTCGTAAAGAATAGTCATATGAATGTGCCTAGAGCAGAACACTGCAGAACATACAGCTCTATATATGCCGCTCAAGGAAAATTATGTGGTTCTTGTATAGAGCCTTGTATTGAAAAAAAAATAGACTGCATCACCGCCGGATTAGAGCTAAGGTACGTCATCCCCACAATGTCAAAGTATTTTTTATGGCGTATGACACCGAGAAATACATCATCAGCAAAACCCATTACAGCTGGAACTCATACTCATGCTTTAAACATTGTTTGATCCTGATTAATTTTGAATGTCCAAAAGAATGAAATGTCTCATAAATTTCACGGGTATATTTTCCTTGTAAAGAAGCTTCACTTACCGACACCTCCGCCCAGAGATCGCCCGGCTCCTGCAAAGAAATATCAGGCACCGATACTATTTATTTATTTGGAACACCTTACAGGCCTGTAGGGCATTGTGTAAGGGGGGCGGCAAAACATCAAGATGAAATTTAAAAGGGGACAAGCAAAAACAGGGAAACAAGGCGCTAGACATGACAGTAAAAATTTGAAACACCTCAATATAGTAGAGAACAGTTTGAAAGTTTATTGAAAAAGATGCATAGGTAAGATGTACATAAATTGATGATTACAGAAGGAGGTCCCAAAGTGGAGACTGTCAGGGGGACCTCCTGTAATTAATTGCATATTTGAAGTAGGATAAATATATGGCAGATAGAAATTACATAGCGGAACACAGGTGCATTGAAAAGTAAGATCTGAAATAACAGTTTAGTCATGCTAAATTTTAAAAACACATTTTGCAAACACAAAAAGAGAACATAGAACAAGCACTCAGGCAATAGAAGTCGTACACAATACTAACAGGTTTCACTGGCGTGGCAATTGAAGGCAATTATACAGTACATAGTTTTTCAAGTTTTTATAGAATTGTGCTTCGGTGCGGAATGATTTGATGGTTGCGGGTAGCGAGTTCCAGACAGTGATTGCTGAAAATAAACGGACTGCTTGCCATAATTAGTTTTGACATTCGGAAGCAAAAGATTATGTTGTTCAGCGAATCTAGTATTATTAACGTTACACAAACAGGAACCTGAAAATATAGGGAGAGTAGTGCTATTGTGACGGGCGCGATAAATTAATAAACCTAGTTTCAGTTGGAGTGAACAAAGGAGAGGTAAGATATTGAGCCGGCGGTAAAGTGGAGCACTGGATGCGGTGTATGAGCTGAATGTCATTATTCTAACAGATTGGTTTTGAAGATGACACAAAGAAGAAAGATGGGTATAGTACGTGTTACCCCACGATGATAAACAGTAATTGAGGTGGCTATGAATGAATGCATAATAAAGTGAGCGAAGAATATGCTCTTGGAAATAATAACGCGTTCTATTAGTATACGTATACCGAGTGCAACACAGAAATAAGAACGCATGATGAGTAAAGGTAAAGTGGACATGGGAACACCGTGATAAATCTAGAAAAGGCACACAGGGTACATCACACAAAAAATAAAATTAAAAACAACATGGCGCGTTTAGTAGTGTCAAAAAAATTTCGAAAACAAACACACAAAAAAAGAGAGGAAACAAAGTAAACGAAATGCGTAACAGAAAACGTAAATGAGATTGCATCAACATGCTAAGATGGTTTCAGTGAAATGTGCGATGAGTTGGTGATGGAAGGTATCAAGATTAGACAGGGAGGAGATGTCTGGGAGGTTATTCCATAATCTGATGCCTCGCGGAAGTGCTGACTCATTGAACGCTAATGTGCCACCATAGATGCGTGTAAAACAGAGATGATTGTGCAATCTTTTAGATGTGCGAGATGGGACATTTAGGTGAAATGAGCAAGATCTATTAGAGTGCACGTACTTGTGAAATAATGTTAGTAAAGCGTTGTCACGGCGTATGCCTTAAGATTCCAAAGAAATGTCGGTTTTAATCTGAGTGACGCTTGAATGGTAGTGATAGTTTTTTTAGATGAATCGGGCTGCCTTATTATGAATGGCTTCTAATGTGGTGACCATGTTGTTGTAATAAGGAGACCAAATGTAGGAAGCGAACTCGAGCTCTTGTCGAACAAATGTTACACACGGCAACATAACAAATTAAACTATGCAACACATAGCTACATAACATTCATCAAGAAAACTAATTAATTGAACGTTCACGCATGCCCGGTTTCTCTTACATAGTGGTGCAGCTAACTATTGTAAATAATTTAGGTTCACTTTCACCCTATGTCTTCCGCTGAAGCATGAGCCGCCAAGGTGTTCTTACGACAGCCAAGGCCATGCTTCGACTGATTGAAATTAATTTGATACGGCTTAAGCTATCGGGTAAGCACCAAGACAGTAGTGCGAACCACCGGAGCCGAACTTCATTCTTTTTGTATTGCAAGGCACTCAATTTTTTTTTCTGGTGTTTTCAAAATGACGAATTTTTGCTAAATTAAAATGATTCTCCTAAACAAACTTTTTACCTACGCCTGCGACAAGAAATCGACCGGCTCCAGTACAAAAATAAACGCATTAGTCACACATCTTTTCCAGTATGTGCAAAAGTTGGAGCAGCTAATAACTTATTTGTTTGAAGGAGTGGACGTTTTCTGCACAGGCATGGTCAATCACGATCTAATGATACCTAATGAACATCTTTAGGAAGCAGTGAATCTCGAATATATGAAATAACCAGCCTGGTAAGCACTACAAGCAATGATCGAGAAACTGAGTGAAGACTTCATGCATTTCGCTTTGTTTCTCTTTTAGCGCTGTCTCTCTTCCAAGCCCACAGGGACGGGATTCGAAGGCGCAGGCCCCTTTGCCAAGCCTTGCAACCCTTGCAAGCCGAGCACCAGGCAGGGGCGAAGCTTGTACTTATTTTGAAGAAACCGGTGGGTAACCAGCGTTCCGCAGGAGTTACCGCAGTGGTGGCCAAGTGGTTGAGCATCCGCCTCTCATGCGGGAGGTGCGGGGTTCGATAACCAGTGTCGCCGGATGCCCACCTGAGAAAGAATGGGTACAAGCTTTCCCCTTGTCTGGTGTTCGGAGTATTTAGGGTGAAATGCTTGGGAAATGGGTCTCTGACCCCACCTTGAGAAGTCGAAAATACCTTGTGCCATGGCGCTCTTTGGCCATGGATGCACTTGCGCCGTAAAAATTATTTGTGATCATCATCTTCATCTTTTCGCGTGAATAATTGTTTCTCAGCACAAAGGAAGAAAGCTCCCTTTCGCCAACTAACTGTTCTAAACCAGCGCCACTAACATACATGCGTGCGTCATTAGTAGGTAACGATATCAGTTACATTAGGGCGGCAAGTATGCCACCCGTAGACACAGAGAAGAAGAGTTTTGCAGGTATGCCTAAAACTTGATGCAGGGTCAATTATTTTGAAGTCCGCGTTTTTCTCTTGTGTCATGTTTCACTGAAGTTTGAAAATTCAACACCTAGTATCAACACTTAGCATTTTATATGAGCGCACTTTTCTCAACGTGGCTGTTATAGCAAAATCTCGTAGTAAATCGGTAAGCGAACTTTTTAACATCCCGTCAAGTTTATGTTATACGGGATGGACTGCCAGCAAACCATCATGAGCAGAGCATACATAGCAAGAAAAGCTCAAGTTTGGGCTAGTTGGTTCATGATTCACTAATAAAACGGCGCGAAATGCGGAGACAAAAGGCAAACAATTACGACGCGCTGGTCCTGTCGTGTATGTTTGTCTTTTGTCCCTGTGTTTCGTGCCGTTTTCTTTTTGAATGACTACCTAGCGCATACCGAGTTCTTTCTTTCCTCAATGCTCGCACCGAAAAGATTTTGCCCCGTCTAAAAGTTGAAAGGACCCTTTAGTCAAACTGATAAGGAAAACATCACTGTGCGTGAGCGTCACTTACCAACACCACCACCAAGAGATCGCCCGGCTCCTGTGTAGAGACAGAACTGACATAGTCACCCCTGTCGACTAACAGTATACACACCGTGGGGCACCATGCTATGACTTCTTTGCGCAGAATAATCCTTGCGTCTTGTTTTGAGATATGTATTTATTTACCCTGCTAAAAGCTTTATCTATACGGACGTTGATAGTTGGAACATGAGCCACCAATAGCTTCTAAGTAGAACGTTCATTTGGGCGAGTTGGTATAGATGCATCTTTAGTAATACGTTATTCGCGCTGTTTTACTAAAGATGCAATAGCTTCTAGTAATTTATACTACGCAATATCTCCAGCAGACTGCCAAATCCTCATTCCAGGGGTTAGCATACCAGCAACACAATATTAGCGAAGCGTGCGCAGCGGGATCTAGCGTTCATTCTTTCAATATTGCTTATAAGTCAATTATTTTGAAAGTCCAAATCGAAGAGAGGGTACATTAATGAAACTGATAAGAGAATCAGGGTTATAAAAAAGGGTTACTTAGCTACTCCACCGCTAGCGAGCGCCAAGCTTGTGCATAGAAATACGATATATTGGTGGCGCTAACATACCTGTAGTAGAGACACCAAAGATCATGTAGAAGTAAGGGTTTCATAGCCAGATTTACGAAGTAATGTTTACCATTTGGC
This sequence comes from Amblyomma americanum, assembly GCF_052857255.1. Lineage (NCBI taxonomy): Eukaryota > Metazoa > Arthropoda > Arachnida > Ixodida > Ixodidae > Amblyomma > Amblyomma americanum. The sequence goes on from NC_135499.1 coordinate 78,133,712, forward strand.
AAGTCGGTTTTTCGTTGTTTTTTAGAATTCACGAGTTATTATTCACCCTAATTATTCAAACTAATTGAATCCTTTAGTAGCGAAAGTTTTTCGGCAATATTAGCAGAGAGCAAAGTCTTTTTCCTGATTACATCATAAGCAAACGGTCGCCTTCTTCTTACACCGGTTAGACTGCCTGCAAAATTAGGCCTAAGACACATGTTCGGCAGTCTGTAATCTTGATTATACGGGCTTGGCTGCGCAACCAGCGTCATGTGCTAGGCGCGAGACAAACGACTTCGGCTTTATAAAATGCTATTGTTAGCATAATTATAATCGTGGCTTGTCAGAAGTGCGAAAAGTCTCTCGTCATGTTGATCAGGGAATCACTGTTGTAAAGAAGGGCCACTCACGTACGCCTCGGCCATGAGATCGCTGAGTCATTTCTCCAGCTCCTGCCGAAAGGTATGGTTTGCATTTGAGACCTAGGTGTCCTGTGAGAAGATACATCTCGGAACACAGCGCCGTATGTGTACCTGAAACTGGCTAGGGAGTTAAGTTTTACTTGTGTTTTTCCCCCCTGTTTCGAAAATTTTCAGAATGTTGCACGTAGTGGTAATGCTTAGAGTTTTTGATAGTAGCGCAGCATTGTAAACTTCGATGCTGGACAAATTTCGTAATTAGAGCTGAGGCAACTCTCCCGCAGCCTGTTCCGTTTTTGTTATACGGGTTAGACTGCATGAAAAGCAGCATCAGCAAAGTGCTACATATGACATCCCCAGTTCTTGCTTTGCCTCTTGCTTGTACCTCATTAACTTTAACTGGAAAAGGTAGGTTGGCCCGTGTAATAAAACTTATTCGAGAATCAGCGAACGAGCGCCTCATACCTACTCCACCGCGATGAGATCTACCGGCTCCTGTGTAGAGAAAGAATTTTCATTATTGACGCCAATATGCCAACAGCAACTACTCCCGTGCAGACTGTACTATATACTGTGACATCTCTGAAGCACCGTAATTAGCTACTTTCATGATGCTGTGCTTGTCTAGCGCTCTTCTTTTGGGGTACGCTCGAATAATACGATAATTAAATACATTTCAAGTGCCTCTTTTAAACGCATTTTTACAGAAAGAATGAACTGCATCACGTTCCCGCCGCCGTGGTGGCTTAGTGGCTTTGACACTCGGCTGCTGACCCTCAAGACGCGGGTGCGATCCCGGCCGCGGCGGTCGAATTTCGATGGAGGCGACATTCTAGGGGCCCGTGTACTGTGCGATGTCAATGCACATTAAAGAACTCCAGGTGGTCCAAATTTCCGGAGCCCTTCACTATGGCGGCCCCCTTGCCTGAGTCGCTTTGTGATGCTAAGTTCCCAAACCATGCAAGACGTTCTTGTAATTAAAGACAAGGGAGACGTAAAGCGGAATTCTAAACCCAACGTGAGTAAAATGAGGGAAATATGAACAGTAATTTTAGCGCCCAGAATAATGAACGGTCGCTTTAAAGGGGTGATGGCAAGATTTACCGATAAATAGTGGTTTTATGAATTGCAACTAGAAATTATCGGCCCTAACCTCCTCGTCTTGGGACCGACTGCCACACAGAAGCAGCCTGAATGACCGACCCGACACCTCCGGCGTCTTCGTCAAAGCTACCTTAACGCACGGTCGATGCGGAGCAGAGTGAGGGCCTACTAGAGCCCTGCCGTGGCAGACTGTGGTGAAGCCGCCGAGATCGGGCAGAGGCCAAGCAGGACAGGAAAGGACGCAATTTCCTCTACCTTTGATCGTGACTTCTCTCGTAGCCTCTCTGCACCCGTACTCCCAAAAACCGACAACTCACTGCCCTGGGTTCACTATGCGGAGTGCTTAGTTCAGCTGTTCAGTCCTGGGTAAACGCGTGACCGTCGGCTTATGTCGTCATAGACCGCGAGCACGCCAGCGTTTCCAGCCTTCCACACGGTTCAGGAGGCCATTAGAAGATCTAATTACAAATTGGTTGCTCCACGATATGGCCTCATATTTGGTCATTTGCTCCGAAATATATAGCGAGCATGCAATGAACAGCTCGTGTCTGAAAAAATGTGTCATGTCCCTTTAATAAAATTAAGAAAGTAAGAATTGTTCCAAAAAATCGTCACTTACAAACACCTCCTTCGAAGCATAGACCGGCTCCTGCGTGGCGATAACATATATTAGTCACGCCAATAAACAAGCAGTATAGCACAGCAGAACACAGTGAGCCTCGATCCAAGGTGAGAATAACCAGTTAATTAATACGCTTTTGTGCGTTTGTCTTGAGTGGTGTTGAAAAATGGGCAGATAGTGCACCAATACTTTATAATTATTTTAACAGATGTGTAGAGGACATTTTCTACTGGAGATCGAGCCGCCACGATATACTAAACACAGCAAAGACGCATGTTTGAGTAGCAGTCGAAACTCTTAATATTGGCTACACTAAGTGGAAAGCACCAACAACAACGCTCTACAAACAGTATCATGAGTTCATGCCTTCTGCATAAAACCTAGCTGCATAAAATTTGATCAGGCAGAATAATGAGTTGAATGTTCATATTTGCCCTGTTTGTTTCACATAGTTGTGCCTCCAGCTATTGAACGTAATCTGGATTCTAAGTAACAATACATTATTCATTTACGCAGAACCGCAAAGTAACTATTATATCTAAGGCGCTGCTTCGACTGAGTGGAATTATAATGGTACGGCAGGAGCTACCGGGTAAGCGTCATTAGAAAGTGCGACAGAGCGGATTCGGGCTTCATTGTTTTCGCATCGCAGGGTGCACAATAACTTCGAGTCTTAAAAATTACAAATTGTCTCATTATTCAAATTAATAGTTGTTTCATTGTTCCAAACAAGCGCCTTACGTACACCTCCGCCAAGAGGCTGTCCGGCTTATGCATAACATTAAACACATTAGTCACACCAGTATTGCAAGAGCAGGCACTTCGCTATAACTTGCGCCATAATATGCCGAAAGATGATTTATCAAGTATATTTACTTGAGCGCTCGTTTTTCATGTGTTTTCCTTTGAAGTATGCAAGAATTGTGCACTATTTCATTATGTTTAAAAATCTACGATTAGCGGATGTTTTGTGCAGAAGCGTGAAACACCAAGAATTTCCATTACTCGCAGCTAAATCACATCCCTGGTAGACTGTCGAACAAGAATTGCACGTTTTAGGCCACCTGAAATTGACGACCAGCAAAGCGCGCGGTACCAGCTGTCGAACTCATGCTTTCAGTATTACTTGCTCTTCAAGAGACTTGAACGCGAACAATTCCGACGGGTCCATTTATCGACAAAGTGGTTATTGAACAGGCTAATGTTATTGAACACTTAACGCGAGAGGTAAAGGATCTGCATAGCAAGAATACCGATCTTGAAAATCAAAGTCGGAGGCAAAACCATGTCTTCTATGGCGTTAAGGACAGCAACCAATCAGAAACATGGGAAGAATCTGAGAACCTAATCAAAAGCATCTGTCAGTCAAAGCTAGGGATCGAATTGAAAACTGTACAAAGGGCGCACCGTGTCGGGCGTTTCAGTGATAAGACTGCACGACCTATAATAGTGAATTTTGCCTCCTATAAAGAGAAACAAGAAGTCATGAGTTGCGCGAAAAAGTTTAAGGGTTCTGAGTATAGCGTGGATCAAGATTATTCAACAGAGACACGTAATGTTCGGAAGCGACTGTGGGAATACGCAAAAATTCAGGAGGCCGACAAAAGCAAGATAAAACTAAAGTACGACAAACTTATTCTGAACGGAAAGGCTTTTATATGGGACAAGGAAAAGCAGGTGGTTGTTCCCGCCATGAAACGATGACGCCCCATTCATCCAAGGAAAAGCCTCCAATGAGATTTAGTTGCCGTAATCGTTAACTACAGAAGCATTGTAAATAAAGTCGATGAGTTTGCTAGTCTTCTAGAGTCTGTAAAGGCAGACATAGTATTTGGTACTGAATCATGGTTAGATGCATCAATCAGGGATAGCGAGGTGTTTCCTAAAGAATTCATTGCTTACCGCAAAGACAGATCCCGGTTTGGCGGGGGCGTCATTCTGTTGGTGCATTCCTCTTTTATTTATTTATTTATTTATTTATTTATTTATTTATTTATTTATTTATTTATTCAAAATACCTTACAGGGCCCAGAAGGGCATTGAGTAAGGGGGGCAAAACAATAGATTAAGCAAATAGAAAGAATAAATTAAAAACAACGCGTGATACAAGGCAAAAATTGAACACAATTATAAATATACAGGGCAAAACGTAACTAAAAGACATACATCACCGCGAGCAACAAAAATTAAATTAGTAGCAAGAATGCATCGCAAGTGCCCAATAGGCATCAAAAGGAAAAAGCAGTAGTCATAAAAAACATACAGATGGCTGAAATTGCAGAAGAAACCAAAACTTTGTAAAATACCAACGAGATGAAAAGGGGACCAAGGACCCAGAACAACCTGAAACAAGACACAATGTCGTTAAAGAAAATGTTTGTGCAGTTGGTCTTGAAATGATTGGTGGTTGCCGATAGATGCGATACAGTTGGGAAGATCATTCCAAAGAATAATGGCACGTGGAAGTGCAGATGAATTGAATGCTAAGGTTCTTCCGTAAATGCGTGTAATGCTATACTGATTATGTAGGCGGCGTGAAATGCGTGAAGGCTCTTCGAGGGGCAAGAGAGATGGCCTGGTGCTATGACAATATTTATGAAGTAAGCATAAAAGAGCGATGGAGCGACGAATATGTAATGGTTCAAGGGAGATATCAAGTTTAATCTTAGTGATACTGGACTGGGGGTGGTACTTTTGTGTGATGAAACGAGCGGCTCTATTTTGTACGGATTCAAGCATGTTGATCAGGTAATTTTGATAAGGGGACCACATAGGTGAAGCAAATTCTAGTTGAGGACGCACGATTGTTAAGTAAGCGACTTTTCTCACGTTATTAGGGGCGTTTCGCAAGTTCCGGCGCAGGTACCCAAGTGATCTTGAAGCTTTGGCACAGATGGATTGAATGTGTGTGGCCCATGAAAGATTATCTGTCAGGTGAATACCTAAATACTTATAAGATGATGCCCGAGACACTGCGGTACCTTCAATGGAGTACGAGAAATTAGAATTAGTACGCTTGCGGGTGAAAGAGATGACCTTGCATTTAGATGAGTTGAGCATCATTTGCCATTTACTGCACCAATTTGAAATTAAGTTCAGGTCAGTTTGGAGGGCAAGGTGATCATGCATATCATTACTAGATGTCGATTACAATGATGTTGAATCAATATGGTGTACACTTACGCTGCACGACAACTCGTCATACGCTGTTGGATCATTTTATCGCCCTCCCGGTTCTGATCTGAGCACTTTGCAATCACTTTATGAAATCATTTCCGAGGTTTCCCAAAAACCGATATTGCTCGGGGGTGATTTCAATCTGCCGGATCTGCACTGGGGTGATGGCATGTGTGTAACCACAACAGGTTGTGGAATCGATATAGAAATGAAGAGCATCATAGATACTTTTGGCTTAGTACAGTACGTTCAGGAACCAACTAGGGATAAAAATGTTTTAGATCTTTTCTTTTCCAACTCTCCGCATTAAGCTAATGCTGTTCATGTTATTCCAGGCATTAGTGATCATCAGGCGGTCATTGCATGCATAAAAGCATCGCGTAGTAGACAAAAGAAATGCGAGTCAAGGCGAGTCTTTTTTTACGATAAAGGTGACTATGCTAGAATGTCCGAAAAATTACAAAATCACTTGCCCGTTTTTGAGTGCTTTTATGATGAGTGCGATATTCATGAATTATGGCGTTTATTTGAGCAAAAACTTTTTGAACTGAGGGATGCACACGAGCCAAGTATAGATTCAGCTAGACTGAAGAAACGCAGAAAGCCATGGGTGACTGCCAGTTTGATAAAAATGATAAGGAAAAGAAGGCGTGCGTACCTCAAGTTTAAGAGAACAAAACGGGAAGATGACTTCAGCAGATTACTTGTACTAACGCGTGAGCACAAAGAAAAACTAAAAACTGCGAAAGAGGAGTACTTTAAACGCTGGACGTTAAAATGAAGAAAAACCCTAAACTTTTTTGGCACTACTTAAGGGAGTGTGGAACAGATTCATCTGGTGTAGGTGAAATCGTTTATAATCAACAGGTCATCTCAGGTGACTTAGAGAAGGCAACGTGTTTTAATAATCACTTCAAGTCTGTTTTCTCCCCTAACCATATCAACAGTCACCAACATTACACAAGTTATGCGCCAGCAATGCCGCCAGTCGAAATAAGTGTAAGAAGGATTCTAGCGCTCCTAGAAGATATAGATGAATCAAAGGCCTGTGGTCCCGACGGCATATCACCCCGGTTGCTAAAGAACTGTGCTTATCCTATCTCACAGTATCTATGCCTTATTTATAAAAAATCTTTGGATACAGGTTTTTTACCACACGACTGGAAGATAGCTCATGTGGTTCCGATTCACAAAGGCGGATCAAGAAAAGATGTATCAAATTACAGGCCTATTTCTCTAACATCAGTTTCATGCAAAATTTTTGAGCACATCTTATACACAGAAATAATGAACCACCTGGTAAAGAATGATTTGTTGATGAAGGAACAACATGGGCTCCGGAAAGGTTTATCATATACTACTCAACTTGTTGAATTTTATCACGAACTTGTATCTGAAGTTGACCGCGGGGGCCAAACAGACTGCATATTTCTGGATTTCCGGAAAGCGTTTGACACTGTGTCACACCCACTCCTTCTCTATAAACTAAAAATGTTGAATCTGGACACAGCTGTTATAGTATGGATTCAAAATTATTTGCTCGGCCGCCGCCAACGTGTAGTCCTTAATAGTGTATGTTCAGATTACGTTGATGTGACATCAGGGCTCCCACAGGGGTCGGTCCTGGGGCCACTCCTGTTCTTAATCTATATAAATGATATTTCACTCGGTATCTCCTCAAGTATACGTCTGTTTGCGGATGACTGCGTTTTGTACAGGAAAATTAACAATGCCAATGACGTCGTTCAACTCCAAACTGACTTAACACTTATCCACGATTGGTGTCTGAAATGGAAAATGTCTTTGAATACGGAGAAATGCGCTCATCTTTGTTTTTCACGAAAAAAAATCAAAATCCAAGCTCAGTATCGCATAAGTAATGAATTGATCACACAGAAATGTACTTACAGATACTTAGGTGTTATACTAACGGATGACTGTTCCTGGAATGCTCACGTGGATCATGTGGTTACCAAAGCCGGTAGGGCACTAAATTTCATACAGCGGAGTTTAAGGTCTTCGCAGCCAAACCTCAAGAAAACTGCTTTTCTCTCTTGTGTTCGACCTATCATTGAATATGCCTGTATTGTATGGGACACTGCACATCGGGTGTTAATTGAAAAACTTGAAAAAATTCATAACAGAGCAGCAAGATTCGTCTTGGGCAGGTACGGGCGAAGGGATAGTTGTACAGCAATGAAAAAAGAATTGCAATGGGAACCACTCGCTTCCCGTAGATACAAATTGAGGCTAAAATTGCTGTACCTAATAGTTCATGGAAAAACGGGGATTGATTTTGAAAATTACTTAAAACAGCCCTTTTACGTTTCTCAACGACATGACCATTCCCGTAAAATTAGAGAGTACCGTACCAGGACGAACTTGTTTGCAAATTCATTTTTTGTTAAAACAGTGCAACAGTGGAACCGGCTTTCCGAGGAGCAAGTGTGCTCTGCAAGTGAAGATGTATTTTTTGCCAATCTGTAACCCCCCTGCTATAACGCCTTCGGGCAAATGCGGGGTAACTCTTGAATAAAGAATAAAGAATAAAGAACTGATAGAGGATCAGCATTCAAAAGAAGCGCCACTTACCGACACCTCCTCCTAGAGATCTTCCGGCTCCTGCGTAGAGAAACCACGGTAATCAGTCGCACCAACGTAGCAACAACGAACACGCCATTCACTGCGTAATGACCTCCCTGAGCAAAATTATCAGTTATCTTTGAATAAGCGCGCTCGTAGCGTTTCTTGCTTCAAAGCATATAGGAACAATGCCCCAATCAGTAACGCTTAGGAAGTCTTATTTGGGCAGATGCTTTCTGCACAGGTATGAGCCGCCACGATTTTCGAATTGCTGTTAAGGCCAACCTTCGCAAGACTGATGGATCTTTTTATAACCTTCCAACTTCAAGAAAAGAATGTTAAGCAATGAGCGGGTCAGCGATCTCTGATTTATTGCTTTCTGTATCTCTTGACCTTGAATAGTTTTGATGGCCTAGAATGATCAAATGTGTCTTAAGTGAAACTCAAACACTTAATATCTTTCTAAACAAGCCTTACTTACCTACGCCTCCTCCCAGAGATCGGCCGGAACCTGTGTCGATATGTCGTACACATTTGTAATGCATTATAGCAAGAGCAAACACTGCGTTACCTAGCTCAATAAAAATTTGTAAACTAGAATTATCAGTTAACTTCTTCGGTATCTATTTTTGCTACGCCACCCGGTTTGAAATCATCTGCGAAGAGTTCACATATTATTTGTACTTCTGCAGCGCGGCTTCCATCAACGCGACCATTTTGAGAATTGTTTTTCTGGGCTCTTAGCAGCAGGATGAATAAATAAATTGAGATTTTTTAGCATATGTTCTTTTTACAATTATGGGCCTCCGAGATCAATGCAGATAAGATATCTCTGGTAGACTGCGCAATTTTCACACTGCGCACTGCTGTGCAGGACACTGAATAACGAGCTTCACTTTTGCTTTTGTTTGTACCTGAGTAGTTTGACTTTCCGAAATGGTCACCGAACCATTTTATGAAGTTGAGCAACAATCATCGTTCTTAAGAAGTTTTACTTACCTATGCCGCCGCCCAGAAATCGGGGCCTGCACCTGCGTTGAGAGAGATAACTGTTTTTCCACATCACCATCATCATCATCCTGAATACACCCACTGCACGACAAAGATTCCTTCCATGTACCTCCAATTAACCCTCTTCTTTTTCAGCTGGGCCCACTCTATGCCTACAAACTTCCTAATTTTATCCACCCACCTAGCCTTCTGCCGACCCCTGCTACGCTTGCCTTCCCTTGGAGTCCATTCCGTTACCCTCAAGGACCAGCGGTTATCGTGACTTCGCAATTCATGCCCTGCCCAAGCCCATTTCTTCCTCTTGATTTCGACTAGGATGTCATTAACCCGCGTTTGTTCCCTCACCCACTCTGCCCGCTTCCGGTCTCTTAAAGTTAAACTTATCATTTTTCTTTCCATGACTCGCTGCGTTTTCCTTAACTAAAGCTGAACCCTTTTCATCAGCCACCAACCACGTTTCTGCCCCGTGGGCGAGTACCGGTAAGATAGCGCTGTTGTACACTTTTCTCTTCAGGGATGTTGGTAAACTTCCATTCATGATCTGAGAGAACTTGAGATATGCATGCGCTCCACATTGATATAAAAGTAAATCTCAAGAAACAGAGCGAAATGACCTCGCTGTAGCAGATTATCCAGTTCATCTTTACGAATAGGAATGTGTTTCTTGCGTTCTTTTTTTATGTCGCAAAATTGTGATACCTGACAGGCCCTTATCTTTGCAAATGTTTGCTATAGAATCATGAGCCACCACCTCCTTCAACGTATTACAGCAAAGCAATAACTCCGCAAACTGTGAAATCTTTCTTTCACTATAGGCTACTTCGAAATCAATCTCAGCGGATCATGGTACAGCAGAGCCTGCTTGAATCCTTTCTATATTTCTTGCTCCTCACCGATTTAACTTCCAGAAATAAGAGAGATACATTAGTCGAATGGATTAGGGTATCATTGTTTTAAAGAAGCGTCGTTGTCCTACACTTCCGTCCAGAGATGGACCTGCTTCTGTGCAGAGATGCACTGGACATAGTTGACGTCAGCATGCCGAGAGCGTGAACCGCAGGGAACACACCGTCGTAAGGTTACTTTGAAGCAGAATTTTCAGTGACTTCTTTAAAGTGCTGGAGTTTATCTGGTTGTCTGTTGAAAATATCCGCCGATAGTGCACCAATTATTTATAACTAATAATTAGCCCTGTACTTTAGAGGACGCTTTCCAAAGGATCCTGAGGCACAAAAAAATAGCATTTAAATCTAAGCATCTCTTTGGCACACTGCAGAATCTTCATTACACGAGTTATATTGCCTTGAAAGTATTACGAGCAATCGAGTCACACCAAATCCTGACTTCATGCTTGGCATATTGCATTTTCCTTCAGTTGTGTTTAATTGTACCGAAACTCATTGGTTCGGTTCAAAATAATGTATATGGGAATCATTCCTGTAATAGAAAGGTACGTACCTACACTTGCCCCAGAGGTCGCTCAGCCATGTCTCCATACCCTGCGCAATCAAAGAAAGCATGAAAATTAGCCATGCGAGTACAGCAACAGTTGAGAACCCACGACCACTCCGACAAAGACATTTTCATAGGAGACGCATCACGTATTTTTAAGTATTTTTCTCGTGCTTTGTTTCGAAGAATGTGAAGGTTGGAGTTCGCGAAATAATTAAGCAATATCAATATAAGAAATCAACCAACGTAAATAATTAGCGAGACACAGGGTTTCCAATCCATGCTTTGTTCGTTCCTTGTTCTTCAAAAACTGGGAGTACTGATGAAGAAGTAAGTTTTCTTTTATTCAGGGCAGTAAGTGAATATTCATTACCTGCAAGCGCCACATATCTAAACCAGCGCCCGGAGATTGATCTGAGATAAGCGCACTTGCTGCGTAGGAATACTGTAGATATTATAGAATGGCGAATATGTCCAAACGAGGCGTATTCTGACGCTTAGTGTAACTTCCTACCCTGCCACTCAATAACAATCTCAACTGCGGCAATATTGCCTCAGTGCAGTCTGCTGAATCGGTTTCAGATTCCAGTGGGAGATTTTCTTTCTGACATTAGCAAGACGCTTTCTACATCTAAAGGGCTGAAATATATGCTGACTGTATGCTTAGTGTGTTAATTATTCAGTAATATTTTTATTTACTTGTAGCTGTTCGGCTTTTTAAAAAAATATTCACAGTGAATGTTTTCCTCCGCAAGATTGCTGAAGGTTGCCCGGTATGTATTAGTCTCTTCGAGACACGACAACCTTGTGCATTAACTTCGAAGTCTACCGGGCGCATCAATTTTCAAGAAGGCCGAAGGAAACCAGGCTTTAAAATCTGTTATACCCCTCCCCCCTCCCCCTCCCCACGGCATCTGTTTTCTCAAGTAGTGTGCACTGTGCACGTATTTAACCTATTCTATTGTTGTTTGGTATGGGCAAGGAAAATTCTCGTGTGTCCAAAATGACCTCTCAACTACATCGTTTCCGATTACTCTATTCATTTCTGTTACCGTTATGTATTGAAAGTGCTCATGAGGAACCGTATATTTAAAGAGCTATCCAATTGGCTGCAGTCTTGCCCATTAAAAGGAGAGGCGAAATAAATAATGTGCATGATTTCGTTTCGTTGCCCACTTCGGCGTCCTGAACATCGCACTGAAGACTGCGAAGGTTCTATGAAAGCTACGTAGCTTTCTTTGAAGCCGTGTGGCTGCGCTTGGATAGACGCTAATACGCAATTGCTCCTTCAGAACACTTCAGTTCTGTTTCCATGACAGAGGTGACCTGAAGCTTTCATATATTTGTTGCGCATTATTTATTTTCACTGCGCTGTGAAATTCTTGATAGCAATCGGCACACTAAAACCATATCAGAAGTTGCGCCACACAAGGTGGCAATGCAGAGCCCACACTTTTTAAAAGTGAAATTTATATGCAGCCTAGAGTTTCTACGAGAGCAGCGAATCGCAACAAGTCTACAAAGATTCCTCGCCTACACACCTGCTGCGCAGGCGGTCATAACAACTCAAAACAAAAGGGATTTGATAAGTTAAGCGAAAGTGCATTGCTTTTGGCCAAAGCTTCGACAGCAGTGGTATTATATGGTTGAGTGTGCGATGTCAATGCACGTAGAAAAACCCCAAAGCCGCTGCGATTAACGCGCAGTCCTCTGCATGGCGTGTTTCGTAGCCCGTTTTCTATTTGGAACTTTCAAGCCGACATACCACACCATACCATATCATACCGTACTAAACCATACCATACTATAAAATGCAATTCCATACCGTACCATATTGGACTGCTGCCAAGGCGATTTCGAGCGACTGTGTACTTTATCTTACAGCGCCAAATTGCTTAGTGCTTTTTGATTATATTCTTTGCATCTTCGGTTTTTAAAGGTACTGCCTTCGCCGAAAGTAACCAAGCAAGACGGTTGTTTTAAAGGCCGCGTATGGAGTGCACAAAACACCCCTATAAACCAAAAGGTCTCGACAGGTGATAACAGAGATTCTGCTCACCTTGCACAGCATTAGAATCTTAACGCCGCACAGTACAGCGAAAAACATAACGTGATGCCTGGCTATATTTTGCAAAGACAGTACAGGTTGTTGATATTGCCCAGGGACGAATGAGTGCGTATTGATGTTAAACATCATCACTTATTAGCGAAGTCTAATAAAAAGCCTAAAATTTTTGATAAAAAAGCTCGCGTTGTAAGGGATTTAGCGGGTTCCAGTTTGATCCTTTTTTGCAGTTCCATTGGAGTCTTTTTGCGAGAACAGTGCACATTATATTCTTATACGCCCACATTTATAGTATCAAATTATAAAATAATATTAAAAATAGTAACCGTTCAAACCAGCAATTTATCACTTAGGATTCAAATAAAAATCTAGCCATGGCACAGTCACGTGTTTCATGCAACCGGACAATTCTGGTTATGTTGGCGCTTGAGCGATCGCCACTGCGATTCTCTTGTGAGGCTGCCTGCAAATCCTATTCTCATGTTTCCGCCTAGTTATTTTCACTACACAAGAAAACCCACTGGCACATGTCTGCTATTTGTGTGTGTATTCTTCCACCTGAAACCCAGCGCAAAGTCCCTGCGAACTGCACTTTAACCCCGCCTCGTTCAATGAGCCCTTTCCCTCTTACAGTCTGGATCTGCTCTCGCTACTTCTCCCATATAAACATATTACCTAACGACTTCCCTTATGTCACTGCGTATTCTACACTGCTGTTTCCTCCCATACTGGAGGATGCTTGCTTTCTTTATAGAAATTTGCTTTTCTAGCAATGTACTTTGGCTTTTACGTTCTCAATCATGCGTTGTATTGCTTCCTTAAACTTACATACCCCATTAATAATCACAAGATTAGCAATGCCTTCCGCAGCTATACAGTAACAACGAGCACATTTACTACTAAGGGAAGCTTAAAGCAGGATGTACCTGCGCGGACTAAGCACCACAAGTGAAAAGTGGAAACAATCATAAAAAAATAAAGAGAGCAAAGGGTTTCTCAGCCATCTCTATTTTGTAGTTTAAATGTCTGACTGTTGTTCAGCTCAGAGTTTCTTATCAACGGAGAGGAGAGCCACCGTAGCAAAGACAACGAACAAATGTGCGTGCGCCATGTCCAAGGCCTCAAAATTGAAATATCAAATGGCAGTCACACTTTGTTAAGACACAACAGACGTAAAAAGACGTCCTGCCAAGCGTGTGTAAATGTAATGTTGTGTGGGATTTTACGGCACATAGGCAGCTAAGGCCATCATGCGCCAAGCTCAAGGTATAGAATTGGTTGTCTGCAGAAGTTTTGGAATATGAAAAATCGTCGATGCTTTAGATGTCCTAAAAATATTGAACGGCCTTGTAATAACAGAGAAGAAATCTGGAAATAGCTAATGGTGATAGCCTCAGAGAAGGTCAGGTAACCTCAGCGGCTATCCTTGGCTGGGCAAGGATCGTGAGGCTTCGAACCAATGAAATAAAAATCCTCAGCCTTCTTCTCAGGAATGAGAAAGTGGCTGAGGTGTATCATGTACTAAAGCAAACTAGTGCTTCAAGATTTATAGTTTTTTAAGAACCGCATATTCTTTTAAAAAACTAAAGCGGAATGTATGTTAACAATGTCATTATCATTTAAGAGCAGTGCAGGATGAAAAGGAATGCATTCATTATAAAATTCAGTAAAAGACTTTTCTTCTTAGTGCTTCCATTTGCACACATGAAAATAAATTGTGATTAACCGTAAGATCATCTCCGCATTCGCAAATAGGTTGGTCTTGTTTTGTTAGCAGGAAGTTGTGCGTAAGGTGCGTGTGACCCATCCGGAGACGACATAAAATCACTTCCTTAAAACGTTCCTTGTTCGCACATAATTTAAATTCACCTAAAACTGGCTTCACCAAGTGTCGTTTATTATTTATTTCGCTGTTCCATTCCGACTGCCATTTTTCTCTTAATTTACGCTGTTCTAAGTTTATGCAATCCATAAAAAGTATATTCACTTTTTTGATTTCCTTGCCACGTGCTTTAGCAGCGCATAAATCTGCCCTCTCGTTGCCGCTTATTCCGGCATGACTGGGAACCCAGCAAAATTTTATTTTGTCCTCGAGCTGTGGCAGTTACTATCTTGTGTATGATGTCACCAATAAACAGAGTGACTGCATTTCTAGGGTGCAAAGCTGTAAGTATACTGAGGGAGCCTGTGTAAATAAAACTGTCGGTAAGGTTCTCGTTTTCTATTTTTTCTACAGCCACACAGACTGCGTAACATTCTGCAGTGAAGATGGATGAGCACTGTGGAGGTCGTACTGTTTTCTCCGACTTCCCTCGGAGCACTGCGCTCCCTACGTAAACGTCCGTTTTTGAACCATCTGTATAAAACTGTGTAAAACAATTGTATTTTTCTTCGAGTGCAAGGAATTATTGTACTATATGTTGTTGCGGGGTTTCTTTTTTATGGAACTGCGTAAGAGTGAGATCACATATTGCAAGAAAATTGTACCATGGAGGCAGTGAATCTCGTCTCCGAGAAATGTAAGGTAATGCATCTAGTATGCCGAGGTTTTGGCACATCTCTTCAAAACGCAGGAAGAGTGGCCTGATAGTGAGCGGTTTATTGTTAAACAGTGTTCTAGATGGGCACTTTGTGACTATTGGGTAACATAAGTGTTTGGGCAGTGAACGGATTTTTAAAACGTATGAGCATCTGAGCATGGCTCTTCTATCTGAAAGTGGCGGTTCGTTGATTTCTACATATAGACTATTTATGGGCGACGTTCTGTAAGCACCAGAGGAAGGACGCTAACCTTAATTATGTATTGGGTCTAGCCGTTTCAGGTACGAAGGTCTCGGTGATCCGTAATCTATACATCTGTAGTGTAAAATGGAGCGCACCACTGAGCGATAAATTTGTAAAAGATGTCCTGTCAGCACCATAACGTTTACGTGACAGTACATTGAGTACATTTAATGATCCGGAAGCTTTCTTTGCCAGTGCGTTTATATGAGGCAGGAAATTGAGTTTTTTCCCAAAAGTTATCCCTAGAAATTTGTGCTCATTCTTGACGGGTATCTGTGTTTCGTTCAGGTGTATAAAGGGGTAGGCTTGTATGCCTCGTTTCAGGGAGAAAAGGATGGCTACAGTTTTCTGTGTGGAAAGCTGGAAACCATTCTGATCTTCCCATGTCGCTAGTTTATTCATTGTCAACTGTATTTTTCTGTCGCATGTTGCTACGTTTGAGGATGTGCAGGCTATTTGAAGATCGTCAACGTACACTGAATACAGGATGGACTTTGTGATTATTTGACTTATCGAATTCATTTTTATAATAAACAATGTCGGGATTAAAATACACCCCTGAGGTACCCCGTTCTCTTGAACGAACCTCCTGGATAGGGTTTACCCCAGGCGTAGTTGAAATTAACGGTCGTAAAGGAAGTCACTGAGGCAGTTTAACATCCTATCGCGGATACCTAGGTAGCCCAGGTCACGGAGGATCCCAAACCTCCAGGTTGTATCATACGCTTTCTCCATATCGAAGAAAACTGCAAGACAGGGCTCGTTGTGTATAAAAATTTCTGTTATTGTGTTTTCGAGGCGAACTAAATGGTCTGTTGTTGAGCATCTCTTTTTATAGGCGCATTGATGGACATCAAGAATTTCGCCGGATTCAAGAACAAATGTTAATCTCATATTAAGGACACTTTCGAAAGAATTCGCGTGACAGCTTGCGAGGGCTTTCAGCCTGTAGCTACTTAGGGAAGTTGGTAGTTTTCCAGTTTTCAGGAATGGCACTATGATGGCTTTCTTCCACTCTTTAGAAATTTTTCCTTTTGTGAATATTTTGTTAAAGAAATTTAAAAGTGCCTCTATGGCAGGCTGAAAAAGAAGGGCTAGCATTTGATAGTGTATCTGGTCGGCTCCTGGAAGTGTTTTTTCGCCGGAAGACAGTACAGCATTTATTTCTTGGAGAGCGATTAAATTGTATTGTTGGTTTGCACCTCCAGTTGTTGGAAGTCTTTGTTTTTCGGCAATACTTTTGTATTTCAGGAAGGACTGCGTATAGTGAGATGAACTAGAAACTGCAGCGAAATGTTCCCGCAAAATGTCTGCCTGTTCCCCTATGCTTGTTTTTTATGCCAGGTGTTGTCATAAGAGGAATCGGGAACAGTGAGAAGTTTCCATTTAATTTCCGAATTTGTTCCCACATTTTATTTTATGTTATTTGACAGCTTATAGATGAAATGTGACTGTGCCATGAGGCTTTCTCGGCACTGCAACGGACGTACCGAGCTTTTCCTCTGGCCTTTTTAAAACGTACGAGATTCTCATGTGTAGGGTAACTGAGAAATTTGCCCCAAGCTCTATTTTGTTGCTTTTTTGCTTCCTTTCATTCCTTTGTCCACCACACTGTGTTTTTTCCGCACCACTCCTGAAGACTGAGGAATAGCTAAGTGTGCAGAATTAATTATACAATTCGTGAACATTTCGTTTATCTCGTCGATGCTGGGGTTTTCTAAAACTATACCCTCTAAATTGGCTTGTGCTCTAAAAATTTCCCAGTCTGATAAATGCAGCTTCCAACGTCGCGGTTTAGTTGGGATGATTTCTGGCGCGAATGTCAAACTGATTAATACCGGAAGGTGATCGGTGCCATATGGGTTGTCGATAACGTCCCATTTAAAATCATTAAAAACAGATGGACAACTAGAAGACAAATCTAAACAGCTCATATTGCCCGAGGTTGGAGAGCACTATGTGACCTTTTCCATTTTGAAAAGACATATTGTTTGTGAGAATAAAATCTTCGATTGTTTGCCCCCTAGAGTCGCAGCGCTCGCTTCCCCAAAAAGGGGAGTGAGCGTTAAAATCCCCAACTTCATCTATCAGTTGTTCTAGGTCATGGACTATTAATGTAAAATGTGGAGGAATGTATACGGAACACATTGTTAGTGTTTTATAGATGTCGATGCTGACTGCAACCGCCTCAAGTTTTGTATTGAGCTTGATTTCTTGAGCAGGGACGCCGCTTTGGACGTCAATTGCGACGCCTCCCGAGAGTCGATTTGCCTGCTCGCGATCGCGTCTAAAATGTTTATAATGTTTCAGGATATGCACATATTGTGGACCAAGATTGGTCTCCTGAAGGCAAAACTATGGGTAATATTGACCCTAAAATATGTGTTCTGTCACTGTAATTCCGCATAAGTCCTCTTCAATTCCAGTGAATTAAAAAGCAATGTTTATGCTTTTGAGAGGAAATGAAAGAGAATTTAGTTATGTGATGGGCCCGTTATGAGGGGCCTGTCTCTTTTTCGCTCAAGAGAGCTGTTCCGTCGCTGTAATGGAGGCGGAGTGGGTGTTGTATCCAATACCTCAACAGAGGTGCTGGAGGACCGCGCAGCCGCGGTTGTGTTAGTTTCGGGCCTCTCCCGACGGGAGGAGGTCCTGCGGAATGCCGACCCATGGACTAGGGCTCCCTGCTTCGGCAATGACAGGGCAGCTTTCCCTGGCCCTGCCTGGGGCGTGTATGGCCCTGCCACAGGCTCGGTGGAAGTCGCCTTGGCAGGTGCCGGAGTGCTGTGTGGTGCTACGCCCCTGCGCACCACATGAGCGAAGTTTGGTTTTGCTGTGAAGGAGCATGTGTTTGTAAACGCAAAACGCCTTCTCGCTTTTTTAAATGAAATGTTTTCCTTTGTCTTTATGGTGATTATCTCTTTTTTTTCTTCCAGGACGGACACGCCCTGCAGTATGCAGCATGTTCTCCTTCACAGTTTGCACAGCGCATGGCTGCGTCACATACATCACACTGGTGATCATTAGAAGCACATTTTGGGCAAGTTTTGCGATCGCGGCAGCTCTGTGAGTCGTGGCCGAACCTTTGACAATTGAAACATCTGCGAGGGTTTTGTATGTATGGTCTTACATTAACTTTCAAATATCCCACGTCGATTGTGTCGGGCAAGGTGCTGATGTTGAACGTGAGGATCATGTGTTTTGTGTCTATTTCCTTGTTGTCCTTCTGGATTTTGATTCCGTGAACATGTATGACGTCTTGATCGGTAAGCCCTTCGAGCATTTCATTTTCAGTTATGTGAACTAAATAATTTTCACATATTACGCCTCAGACAGTGTTAAGTGAGCGATGAGAAGTCACGGAGACCGGGATTTCCCCTATGGACGTTAGTTTGGAGAGCTTAGAGTGTTCGACATTGTCACACAGTTCGAGCAATAAGTCGCCGCTGGCCATTCTTGAGAGCTTATATCCAATGCCTAATGTTTCAGTCAAGCACTTTGATACAAGGAGGAGGATATTATTCTTTCCTGTTTATCTTGTTCTTCAATGTGGATCACGTGATATTTGGGGAAAGTTACTTTTCTTCTTCGAAAGAAGTTGTCTGCCTCGTTCCGCCCTCTTTTAAAAGAGCGATCAGGTTTTGAAAGTAGGGAAGCCATAAAAAAAAAACTGTTTTTCGGTCATGGTGCCAGCCACCCACCTCGGAGCCCAGCTAGGGGACGGGACACGAACTTGAAAGCAAGTCTTGCCCACGCCACCTGTACACTTCAAATATAACCAAATATGACGCAACTCAGGGTAGTTGGTCACACAAAGGTAACCCTCGCAGCCAGGAAAGAAGGAAAAACCAAGAAGTGAGTAGGAGATAGGAGAGTTGTGAGAAAGAGATAGGAAAGTGAAAGATGGAGGGGAGGAGAGGAAAAGGCGACTGCTGATTTCTCCCGTTTAAGTCAGGCCGGAGGTGCCGTCTACTGAAAGCTGGGGCCAAAGTGGTGTGATTGCCTCCGCCGAGGGGCCTTAATGGTCCAAACGCTCGACGTCGGCTCAACCACCAGGATTTCCTTTTCTCCGGACACGACGATGACACGCACGGCTAGGCGTGGGTGCTCGTGTCCATGGTGATGCAGTTTTCACCATCATCCCCTGCGGGGATGTCCCTGCGGACCTCGGGAACCTGTGGTGTCGCCACTCACCAACGCCTGCAAGCTGCAGACGCCTCCCTGCGGGGAAAGTCTGTGCGAATAAAACACCCCCAAAAACAGAAAAATAACTTTGTGCATACAATGAAACTTGGAGGAAATCACGCTAGGAAAATCTTATTGATTTATAGTCGTTTCATAGAAAAAAGTGAATACACACAAACGGTTTACGAATATGCGCTGAAATGCCACCCTTGAGGCTCGATTTGACCGCTTAGATTTACAATTATGACGCCATGAACAGTTCTTCACCTACTTTCAACAAAGAACTTCCAGGGTTTAATTTAAAGGCCACTGCCGTATCTTCTTCGCTTCTCTTATCTACACATGGACGCCGCCATATTGCTGCCCTACAGCTGCACTTCCACTTGGGAGAGTGCAAGTTAGCCAAGAACTCGTGCTGCACTAGGCTGGCACTTTTGCAAAACGAAGACGGAAATGCCGCGGCGCGCGTTGCACTGGCAAAACGAATGCGAAAGTTCTGGACTCCTTGAACTGGTGCACAAATTGCAGCCAAATCGAAGAGACCCAGAGATCGCAGGGACCTCTACTGGCAACAAGCCAATCCAACTGCAGCGCAAATCCATCTCAATCCAAGATGGCCTTTTGCGCCGTCGAAAAGCCGATAAGATGTCCGATTTTGGCCCGCAGGCGACTGAAATTAGTCCGAAAAATCGAACTTTTGGACTTTTGAAGTCCGAAATATTCGTCGCGAATATGTTTGTGCTTCTATGGGGTGACTGACAGTGCCTCATCGAGGTCTGAAATATCCTACAAGCCCGATTTATGGGAGTCCGAATAGCCCGTCGGCTACTGTAGTCTGGTGCATTTCTTTCCCCCCTGCATGGTTCGACATCAGCACGCCTGCACTGTATTGCGTGCCTCACACAATGCTGTCGCACTGCTAGTGAAGGTAGACATGATTGCTTTTCGATGATTGCTCAATTTCTTTCAGGAAAAATTAAGATGGTTTGTCCAGTACAGTCTTTCATGAGGCCGTCTGCTTCATTTGCTAAAAAAATGTGCACTGTATCTAGGGAATTACAGCGTCCACGACATATAAGAGGGATATTGCCTCCATGCTCAGGGTTGTGCAAATGGCATCTATTCACCACTGTTATGATGGAAGTGAGGGATAATTTGGCCAGAGATGTCTCATCTTTTTTGTTGATGTGAAGTTCCATATGAGTTGTCTGGAATGAGTCGGACCAGGTCTAGAATCACTGAAACTTTCTGCTCGTTTTGTTCTTCAGTCTTGCTGATTTGGCTCTCTTCTAGAGGAAAGCAATGTTCGTTTTCGCCTGCCTGATTGTGACAGCGGGATAAAATTGAAAGAGAGCATGCTGTAGAGTCAGCTTTGCAGTCAGAATGATCGAAGGGACTTGATTGCTGTAATTTGGTCAAGCCAGCTCTATGAACTTAATCATTTTAAACAGATCCATAAAATGCCCAAGATGGAAGAACAAGTTAAGACAGATGTGCTGTTTCCGTCATTCTGAATGATGCTCGTTGCACCTTGCCTCACTAGGTGGCGTCTCGCCCCGAGTTGGGCAGTTGAAAACACGAGTAATCACTCATCAATGTACGTTTGGACCCCTCCAACAGAACAGGTCCATGCTGAACCACTGGTTGCAGCTACAGTTGCAGACTGAGTTTTTTTTAAATCTCCATGGATATCGAAAGCATACGAAATATCGGGTAGCTCGAAAAGTCTTATTTCACCAAAAAAAAATTGCTTCATCTTCTAACTGCGGTATGATGGACGAAAGGATCTGTAGTGTTGTGCAGATTCTGTGGCGCCATTTCACTGTCGCCACTCGTCAAATTCACAAATGACTGCTGGCGGTGACCATTTTCATGAGCTTGGCGTTCGATGGCTGCACTGCTGTCGATGTGTCACGAACAAATGAAGAGGGTGTACAGAGGTGAAAGCGAACCTGCCTCTCTACTGAGCCTGCCGTGTGGAAGGCCAAAACGAAAAAGCAAAGATTGTGATGGAGATAAGAAGTGACGAACAGCGGTTCGTTGGCAAACTGCATTGGGCTTTGCAATTAGGTATAGCAGCTAGAGTCAAAAAGCTGTATTGGCACCTGCATGGTTACTTTATGCATTCTGTAGTGGCTTGCATACACATTTGGCAACATTCGGGGCTGCAATGAATTTTTGGCATGGATACGAGTTTCTCACTTTCAAAAGTGTGGTCATTTTGTTCCGATCAGTCTCCGTGAGGCCGTATGCTTCCCTTTCAATATGCTGCGGCCTCGATTTCAAAAGCATGGCCGTCTTCATCCGCTCACAGTCTCCCATGCGCTGCATTACTGCCTGTTCGGGTATTCAAAACAAAAGGACTTGGTACAGATGAGTTCTGTGAACTGCGACTATTATACGTTAGCGTAGTGGGCATCATTTGATAGCAGTACGAGCTCAAATCCACGCATGTGCACTGTACCAACCTCTGGAGAATATCAGCCCCGCATTTACGAGATTCCCTCTGAGCTTGATTTTGGGTTATTCAGTACCGTATCTACTCGCGCAATCCTCGCACCTTTTTTCCCTGAAAATCAACGCGAAGTTTGGGGGCGCGATAATTATGCGAGGAAAATTTTCAAGGAGATGTTTCGGAGTGTTAAATGCAAAGATGAATGGGTGCAAGATCAGGATTGTCAGGTCCGCAATTGTAAATATAACGAAAACATTACTTTCAAGCGTAACCTACCTACGTTATGAAAGTACAGGGTGAACGTAAGCTCAAGCTGCTAAAGCACTTTATTTGCCGCGCGCAACCTCCCCGTCACTACTCGTGTTGCGTACGTCCTGCACGCAATTCTACTCTTCATCACAGTCCGTGTCGACACTGGAATCGATGGTTTCTTCATCTTCCGATGCTTCTTCGTCGTCCCACACCAGGTGGTCCTCGGTCGCATCCAGGGCGTTCGAAATTCCTGTTTTCTTGAAGCTTCTGGCCACCATGTTTACATCAATCATCCCCCATGCCTCTGATACCCAGCTGCACAGCAGCTCCACGGACGGTCTTTTGATCTTGCCGCCCGGCGTCAGAGCATGTTCACCTTCGGCCATCCAATTTGCGTACAGCCTCCGGACGTCATCTTTAAATGGCTTGTTCAAAGATACGTCAAGAGGCTGTAGCATTGATGTGAGGCCGCCGGGTATAACAGCCAGGTCCGTCCGCAGTTCCTTGAACTTCGCCCGAACCGACTCTTGAAGATGGCCCCGAAAGCTATCAAGCACAAGGAGCGACGGAAAAAGAAGCGCTCCCGGTCGCCGCCCGCACAGTCTCCACCCAGTCCACCATAAGGTCCGCGGTCATCCACCCCTTTTCTTGGACGCGCACGTGTATACCAGGGGGGAGCTCCTTTCAGGAGGGTCTTCCGCTTGAAAATGACGTACGGTGGGAGCTTCCGCCCGTCCGCCGTCACGCCTAGCATGACCGTGCACCTCTGTTTTTCGGCACCTGTAGTCCTGACGTGCACAGTCCGAGCGCCTGTCTGTTCTACTGTCCTTGGGCATATCGAAATTCAGCGGAGTTTGGTCCGCGTTCCCTATCTGGGAGAGCAAGAAGTTTTTCCCCTGCCGGATCCTGATAGCGAATCGATGGAAGTCCACTATTTTCTCTTCACAGGCTGCGGGCAGGCGCTGGAAAAGCGTCGTTCGCCTCCTGAGCGAGAGTCCATTGCGCCGCATAAATCGTGTGGCCCACCAGTTACTAGCGCGGAAGTCTAGCACCGGGATGCCCTCCTTTCTCGCGATTACGAGCGCCTGGTTCCGTATCAAATCAATCGACACAGCACACCCATCCACTCGTCGAGCCTTGATATATTCCAGCAAAGAGGATTCGACGGCAGGAAATTTCCCAGTCTTCGGTCCACGGAAGGCCCGGCGCGTCTTACCAGTCGTCTTGAGTTCGTCGTGCTGCCGTCTCCAATACTGGACGCAAAACTCGTTGACGCCGAAATGTCTGCTGGCGGCGCGGTTGCCATGTTCCAACGCATACTCAATAGCTATTATCTTAAAAGCAGCTGTGTAGCTTGCGTAGCGTCCCATGGCGGAGCGGCACAAAGAGCACGGTGCAACACGCAAACAAGGCAAACGAGGCCTACGAGACACCAGAACTGGAGACACCTTCGCAAAATGATGTACCGGTGGTGAGTGGATGAGCGGGAGCGGCGGTGGGGCGCATGACAGCACAGTACCGCCGCCTAGTAGAACACACGCCCAACCATGGCTGTTAGTTGTGTCCGCAGCCAATAGATGGCGATGACTACGACAAGCAGACTGCTCGCGACAGTAATTTTGGGGGTGCGGTGATTTCGCGGGGAAAAAAAATTCTAATTTTTGATAGCCAATGTAGGGGGTGCGAGCATTATGCGAGTAAATACGGAGTATTTTTTGATCAATAGCCGTTTAAGTCTGAGTCAACAAGGTTCCACTGTACACATTATGGTGGCTTGGCAATATGTGACGGTGCTGGGCCAAGGCTGAAGGAGGTCCGAAAAATTGAGCTTTCAGTTGCGATGTGTTGGAAGTTTCAGGCACTCCTGTACATTGACTCTACGCGACATGTCGTTGTCTTGTCACAAAGTCCGAATTAAGCGTGTCCGAGAAATTGGAAATTAGAATTTTTGGTCGGTGACTATTCAACTAGCACCGAGGATGAATTTAAAGGTAGTTTATATTGATTGTAAATACTTTCTCATGATACAGGCTACATTCATATAATAGTAAAGTTTTGTCAGCTAGAAAAGGCCGAAGAAATTTAATCGAGGTATCGCCACTAGAGGTTATTTTCGCAAGGAAGCTGCATTGGCATCAATTACTTTTTTGTTGGCTGCAGTTTTGTTGGCAGCAGCGAAGGTCACTCAGTAGTTATGTTGTTCAGCTGCTGACTAGAAAATTTGGGTTCAATCCCAGACCAGGTGGTTGAAATTATCCGGAGCCCTCCACTGCGCTGGTGAACACTCTCAAAGTTCGCGTACACCAAATAAACAGAAATACCCACTAGAGCATCAGATTGGACAGCCGTCGCCGTAGCTCAGTTGGTGAGAGCACCGGACGCGATATTCGGAGGTCGCGGGTTCGGATCCCATCGTCGGCATGGTTGTTTTTTCTGCTGCTTTATCAGTAATTTCCTTTAAGCGAATTATTAATCTAAGTAATATTATCCCACTGTAAAGCACAACATACTAAAAAAAATAAATAACGTTCCCCTATGCACCTTCATTTCGGTGACTGTTGGCTCCCTTCATAAGTTTGTCAAACGGGTCTCTCATTTACTTTACCTTGTCTGCTAATAGCTTAACGAGGGTCTCGGTTCTGGCAGTCTTCATGCCACAGGTTGCTTAAGAGGGCATTCGCACAGTTTCCGCCCTCGCCGTTAGATGACGTTCCACGTCACGCTCGCGGTATTACAGGACGTGCTACGGCCGCCGCTATGGACGAGGGTGGCGCTGGTGAACACTCTCAAGGTTCGCGTACACCAAATAAACATAAATACCCACCAGAGCAGCAGATTGGGCAGCCGTTGCCGTAGCTCTGTTGGTAAGAGCACCGGACGCGATATTCGGAGGTCGTGGGTTCGGATCCCACCGGCGGCATGGTTGTTTTTTCTGCTGCTTTATCAGTAATTTTCTTTAAGCAAATTATTAATCCAAGTAACATTATCCTACTGAGAACCACAACATATTAAAAAAAAATAACGTTCCCCTATGCACCTTCGTTTCGGTGACTGTTGGCTCCCTACATAAGTTTGTCAAACGGGTCCCTCATTTACATTACCTTGTCTGCTAATATATATATATATATATATATATATATATATATATGCGGATGATTAAACTCCTTTTCTGCGGCTGATTTAATGTTTTTCATTAAAGGCACGAAAGTAAAGCAAGTAAAGCAGTGCCTGAGAGCTTCCTGTTTGAGTGTTACAAATATTATAGGCGTGTGCATGCGTGTGTGTGTGTGTGTGTGTGTGTGTGTGTGTGTGTGTGTGTGTGTGTGTGTGTGTGTGTGTGTGTGTGTGTGTGTGTGTGTGTGTGTGTGTGTGTGTGTGTGTGTGTGTGTGTGTGTGTGTGTGTGTGTGTGTGTGTGTGTGTGTGTGTGTGTGTGTGTGTGTGTGTGTGTGTGTGTGTGTGTGTGTGTGTGTGTGTGTGTGTGTGTGTGTGTGCGTGTGTGCGTGTGTGCGTGTGCGCGTGTGTGCGTGTGTGCGTGCGTGCGTGCGTGCGTGCGTGCGCGCGCGCGTATCTACTGCAAATGACACGGGAAGGAAATTCGAATTGGCTTGATTAGAAATTTTTTCCCTGTGCCTTCACTCAGTGACAGCAGAAAAAGAGACAAGTTGCTATTGGCCGGGCTTAGCCATGAAAAAAAATGCCCCCCCCCCCCCACCCCCATTAGATCGGCGCCGAGCTGCGTATATCGCGAGAAAAGCAATCTTTACTTGAAACATTTTTCCTTAATTTGAGTTCAAGAAAAAATGATTCACTATGTTTTCTATTAGAGACATTGTGGTAAAAAAATCTCTCCACGTGTTTCTTTTTAATTACTTATTTCAGTTCAGTCAAATATAAACAGAATCGTACATGGGTGCCCGGTAAGGCACGGCGCTCTTTGAGTGGGGTAATAAATTTTTCATAATGCTGCCTTTCCAGGGTACTAAAATTTCACAATACAGAGGGAGGAAAACACGGAGCATCGAACTTTAGCGCACGTGGAATAAACTTTGAGAAACGACAACCCCGACCCAGCATCAAATTTTTCTAACAAAAACTTCATTCAGGCCTAAAGAGAGGCCCTTATTTTTTGTTTTCTGCTGAAAATCAAACTGAGAATATTTAAAAGACATCTACGCAGTAGTGCAATCTGCAATAATAGGGCAGGTTTATTACATTTGCCAGGAGAAATTTTTTCCCTACGCAACAGCAGCATCCGGCCATAATTGGGGAGTGGTATATTTTGGAGTGGTATCCTTATATTATCCTCACCATGCATCTGGCTATTTCAGAACTCGATAAAAGTTACCACCCCTTGTGACGAAGCGCAGTCATACAGAATACTATTCACGGATTTCTAAGAAACATTGAAATCTATGAGATTGTCTTTATTGTAAATGCAGCTTGGGACGAGGAGTGGAATGAGTGTTTTTATGACACTTCTGAACGAAAGTCACACTCTCCGAGCGGTTGTAGGTACGGTGCCAGGAATCTTGTTATTTGTTGTCATAGGATAATGAGCTAGTCTTCAAAAAAATACTTGTTTTCCGTGCTCTAAATGGTGGTATGATCGGTGCGTCTATACCTCAATGGTACTTTTGACAATACTACTCTGTTATGCTTTCCGCAACCTGCCAGTACGCATCACCTGTTCGACTGCAACATCCATTCTTCTGACCATCACTGACATTGATCCACTGGACATACGTTGTAAACCAATTCTCTCTAGTATTAGCGAAAACTTCTCTGTGTTTGCTTTTATTGCTGCCAACAGCAGTTATCGCATCTCAGAGGGAGCACTACGTAAGCACTACAGGGGAATAAAGAACACTGCTCTTCATTGCTACTGCATGGCGGTCTGCGAAATGACGTGGTAGGCAGTAATTTTCTGAAAGACGCTACAACGCATATAATGTTTAATAACACAGAACGTTAAGTCGATGACACGTGTGTCTGAAAACTGTATACGGAATGTTTCACATAAGACTACACAATTTTTAAAAATCAAATTTTTGAGTTCGAAGAGCGCTTTTTCGGCATAGGACTGTCAGCTGTGTAGTACATCAGAATACAGCTCAGATGAGCTATGTAGCAGGCTAGGTAACTAATATTGAATAGTCAGAGTTTTACCTACTACGGTTAGGCTCCTTAAATAGTAAGATGCACGTAGCTCTTTGTAAGTAACATGGACCTCAGCTTTCAGAATTTCGAAAACGCGGTTTGCATAGGCGCTGCAGCGAAATAAATTTTAGATATTTCGACGAGTTTCGTGCTCTGGAGTGAGCGCTTTGCCTGCAAGCTTCTCGAAAGCGCATGTATTTGGCGCGATGTAGCGAATATTTGTTGGGCCACAGCGCCGAGGGTAACGCGTTTAAGAAATTCTAAGAACTTATATCGATGTTAATTACTGTAAAGGCTACACTCTCCTCAATAGTTAAGGACCTTGACCGGAAGAGTTAGACCTAACTATTTAATATACAATAACCAACCTAATAGTTATCATGCCTTACCGGTGTTATGATGAACTAGAAAGCTGTGAATGCTATAGTTAAAAAAGAGCTCTTCTAACTCAAAAAGCCTACTATAAATTGTGTAAAATCTTAGGTCAAACAACCCTCATAGACGTAAAAAAATGGTTTCAGAAAGTCTTGTCCGCACAGGAAGCGTTAACGTTAACATTGAACACATCAGCGTTAACATTAGAACGGTGAACACGTTTATGTGTTGCGCACGAACCTTCAAAGTAGAAGGCCTTTGTGCGTTGGCGGGTGATCATGTCGATGACAGGAAAGAAATGCACTTCTTTAGATGCTCGGTGCGGCACAGATCAATATTAGTAGCGTGTGTGTGGTTGGTTGTGTATTGAATTGCCTCACATGTCTGGAGGTATACACTGGACAGGCCTGGTAGTGTTGTTTGTATATTCGGCTTAAACACCACGAAAGACCATTCTCGGGATTTTCAAAATAACGCGCTATTTGTGAAAACAAACGAATGTAAGCCAGCATTTGAAGAAACCGTCCACTACAGCTGCATCATAAGCAACGCACACTACAGACATAGAAGGCGTTTATTATTACAAAGTAAAAAGGAAGCATCGGCATCAGCATGCCATCTATCACATTTGATGATGCAGAAATACGTTTGGGTAGCTCATGATGTTTCACAGGCGGTATCAAACAGCGGCACGTTAATAATTTGAATATATTGCCTCGTATTAATGCTGGACATGCGCCGAATTCTCAGCTGATGCCTGTCGATTTTTTCTGAATGAAATATTAGCTGCTAGACAGCGCCTGTGCAGTGTAGTTCTCATTGTTCGTCCTGAATCCTTGTTCGCGTTGAATTTTTTCCTTCAACATCACCCAACCACTGCATCTTTCCATCCTACTGAATGCAAGTACCGCCTTGCATGATGCAATGTACAGTTAGAACTTACGACTGCAAAGAAGAATGCATTTGGCCGCCGCGGTGTCTGAGTGGTTATGGCGCTCGGCTGCTGGCCCGAAAGACGCGGGTTCGATCCCGGCCGCGGCGGTCGAATTTCGATGGAGGCAAAATTCTAGAGGCCTGTGTACTGTTCGATGTCAGTGCACGTTAAAGAACCCCCGGTGGTCGAAATTTCCGGAGCCCTTCACTAGGGCGTCTCTCATAGCCTGAGTCGCTTTGAGACGTAAAACCCCCATATTGATTGATTACAAACGTTTTTATTTCTTCAATGTTCTCCGAACATGTGGGTGGACCGCCTAGTCCGGTAGTCCACTGGCTGCTGCTGCTGCGCTGGCCCTCCCCACCAGCCAGTGCTGGCGGTCAGGATCATCGCTGAGCAGAATAGCCTCCCACTGCTCCTCCGAGGGGTTGGGAATGGGGTCAACTAAGGGATTATATTGGCATGCCCACACCATATGGTAGAGGTTAGCTACCGCTCCACAATGTGGACACTGTGGAGAGTATAGTGTAGGGTACCACTGGTGTAATTTAGCTGGTGTTGGGTAGGTGTTGGTTTGTAGTCTCCTAAGGGTGTTCTCTTCTAACTTGTTGAGGGATTTGTGTGGTGTTGGGTACTCCTTTCTGGCTGTTCTGTATGGCGCAAGATTGTCAGCATACACTGCTAAGCCTATTAGGTCGCGGCACCCTTCATGGTCATCAGGGGGAGACGTCCGGTATAGAAGAGCTCGGGCATGCCTGTGGGCGGCTTCGTTAAACCAAACATAAACCAAACTAGATAAATTCATTTGACCAGCGTCGACAGTATTTGGCCCAAAGAATTGTTATTTGAGTTAAAACCTGGTGTGTGTGAGGGATTCGTACCGACGTACTTTGTTCCTCGAAGCCGTAATAGGGGCGACATTAATAGTCCATGGTGGTCGAGCCAGTGGTCGCAGGGGGTGCGGGTGGTAGCAGACGAATTGTCGTTTCGTGACGCACACGTTGGCATCCGAATTTGTTGAAAGCGTAGGTCAAATCTTTACTAACACTCTTCATCGAATTTCGCATTCGGGAATCATTCCTTTATTTATTTTTTGGCTTTGTGGTGCCTGGATTAAGCACGGTTCAAGAGGAACTGCGTTCGAGTTGTGTGCCTCTGTTTTTGTGTATTTCGCCGTCTGCTTTTCTCCGTTTCAGCTTGCGTAACAACTAATTACGTCCTGTTTCTTATTGAAGCTTCGACGCTTTTGTTACAACATCTGATTTAGCTAGTACTAATTAACAGAGGGGTAGCAGCAAAAGTCTGGGCGTCATCTAGAATCACTGAATCACTCAGCCCAGCATGACAATACGAGGCATACGTGGCGATATTAAACGCACTTACAGCGTAGGAATTCAAACGAGTATATGAATTCCTCGCCAAAAGAACCTATTGATTTGTGTCCTAGCGCTTTCGGTTTGATTTCATGTCAGGGTACGAAAAAACCTCTGCCTTATAGAAAGAAGAAAACAAGAAGAATCAAAATTGGCTGCAAAGAGGTTGCCACTCAATCTTCGCTTTGACGGAATGCGAACCCTGCCATTGAAAAAGCAATTTTCATCAAATAAAAAACAGCATATAAGAAGCCTTACATTTTGACATTTTGACAGCCATTTATTCTTAGAATAATTCAATTCGCTTTTGTGTTTCAGAAGTAGTACGGCCTGGAAGACAAAATAAAAGACTAAAAGTGCTGTTGTGGTTCTCTAATACCCTTTTCTATTATCGTCAAGTTGTTTGTTTTTGCTTTTTTTGCTCTTGGTGTAGGTCATGGCAAAGCTCTATAAATACTTATTCCCTCAAGCTTATTCAGACTGATTTCCCAGCGAGAAAGCAAAAGCTTGGAGGAAAGAAGCTTTATCCCATCAGACGTAATTAAGCCGGCGGTTTGATGTTAATAATAATAATAATAATTAGTTTTTGGGGAAAGGGAATGGCGCAGTATCTGTCTTATATATATCGTTGGACACCTGAACCGCGCCGTAAGGGAAGGGATAAAGGAGGCAGTGAAAGAAGAAAGGAAAAAAGGGGCGCCGCAGTGGAGGGCTCCGGAATAATTTCGACCACCTGTGGATTTTTAACGTGCACTGACATCGCACAGCACACGGGCGCCTTAGCGTTTTTCCTCCATAAAAACGCAGCCGCCGGGTTCGAACGCGGGAACTCCGGATTAGTAGACGAGCGCCCTAACCACTGAGCCACCGCGGCGGGGCCGGTTTGATGTTGCATTTTGCGGATTTTTGCAACGCATCACGTCGGCGTACGTCTGACTTGATATCGCGGTGAAATGCTTATGCTTCCATCACCGTCTGCCCTGGCGAACCCGTATGCCCGCTGGGTTTGTGCGCGGCCGGTCGAATCGCACCCATCTGTCACATATTCAAACAACGCCCAATGAAGAAGAGAGAGTGTTTTTGTTGTAAAAAATCGCCCTTATGCCCCAGTGCTTTTCACCCTCAGTGATGGCAACACGGCCGGAGCTTACCTCTTGAAAGCGTTTGTGGTACACCCAAACTGTAAATCCTGTATGTATCTAAATCGTGGTAGGAAATTCTTTATCGAGAGCACTTTAACCGTTAAAATCCAGACCATCTCGCAGGCCAATCTACAGAAAAGTTGTGAAGCAATATTTTCATTGGCACTACCTAAGCGGCTGGCGGATTTTAGACTAATCTTTCAATGCACCTTATTTCTGGGAGAAATTTCTAGTCAGTGAAGTGTCTTCCGTCAGACCTGAATTTATTACGAAATGTAACTATTTTGATACATTCTACCCGTAACTATAGAAAAACAAGAAAAGAATCATGACCGGTTTTCTTTTGATTTATATAAACAGAAACTGAAAGCTATTGAAGTATAATGCTACATGTTTACGCAGTGTTTTTTGTTTTGTGAAAACTTCACTCAGTAAAACAGTGACCTCCAGAGAAGAAATTTAGGAATAAAAACTTTATAGTGCTTTGTAACAGAGCAAAAACGTATTTCAGTTCAAAGCGACCAGACACGTGAAAAATTAAACTGGGAAGAGCTATAGTGAGTGGCTCCTTTCTAAAAGGTTCTTAAATATGCTTCAAAATCCTTACGATGTAGGGGCTCTACGGTCTCCCTTTAAGTCAAATTTGTAAGTGTTTCACGCGCAAACTCAGCGTATCTGCCTTGTATGACGAAGTGCATCCCTACAGCAGGAACTGTTATCTTTGCCCGTGAACAAACAATTACTGCATGCGTTGCACTATCTGCGTGAAATAGCGACCGGTTTTTCAATTGTCGAGTCAGGACATTTTACCTTGGACTTCTTCTTCTCCATAGTAAGCATGGCACCTACCCACGCAGGGGGATCGGCCAAGGTTCAGTAGATAATCCCAATGAGGTATTTGCGCAGGGAGAAATAGACGTGAGAAAAATAAATCAAGATAAAAAGTGGAAAAGTCAAATGAATTAAAAAAATATATGAATTACCAGGAAGAGAATCGAGCATTTTTGGGCATTTGACAAAATTTTGTATACAGCTAACAAGGTAATTGATCAGTTGCACTTATGTAATCATGAAGGTAGCCGCAGACACTGCTTAACGGGATTTTCTTTGCGCTCGCACCGAACGAAAGAATAACTGGAAGAGACAGAGGGATCCCTAACCTCAAAAGAGGGACCTCCAAATACTGATTTCTCTGCACTGCGAACCGCTGGCAAGAGAGGAGAAAATGATCTATTGTTTCAACTTGGCCACGAGATATTTAAAGGTTGGTCGCAGCGAACCCACATCTGCATAAGTATAAATATAAGTGAGGGATTCTGCATCGCAGAAGCGTCACTGACACCTCACAAAGCCTTGATTTACACCACCGGATATTCCATGGGAACATTAAATGGGTAAAATCCACGGTATTGAGCAATGGATCACTCAGGTTGGCTGAAATATGTTTGAAGCGCTGGAAACGTGAAGTTTCTAACAGAAGAGGAGAGGAACGGGATAGATTACAGGAGCGCTGAGATCTGACCTTGCCATTAAATCAGTCACCTCGTTAAAATAGACGCCCGAATGCCCAGGTACCAAGACAAAGCGGATCTCACGCACTGTGCGCGGAACAAAAAAACTTAAGCGAACGATTCAACAAAGATTTTCCCGAATTTTAGAGAGAGACTGGAACTGAAAGGAAGTCTGCAAGAATAAGAACCCGTGCTACATTCCCCGGAAGTTTGAGAAGAACCAAATTAATAGCAGAAACTGTGCGAATAATATAGGAGCATAATCTGGGGTACGAACGGAATAGCTCCAAGCCAGCTCCTGCGTATATATCCCAACCACCGCCTTCTCACAGCTGCCGGAGGCATCAGTGGAGATAACAGTATGAAGAGGAAAATTCTGTAGGTGTTCAGAAAGGAGACCATTTACGATATTTGCGGGCATAGGTTTCGCATGGGACAGGAAAATATGGTCATAATAGCAGACGCGGTAAGCCTGCGTATCGGAAACTTGTTGCAAGGAGATCAGATCAACCTGAAGCGGGGCTAACGGACTATGCGTGAACCTAACTTGCGGAAGCTGATAGCGTGGCCAATTATTAGTGAAAAACATGTGTGGTTGGGACAGAAAAATGGGACTACGAACGCCGGGGGCCGCGTTTAAAGGACCTGAGGAAAATACACACTGTTAGCGGGAAAGCGGGAAAGGAGATCGGGAATACGGGCTTCTAGATAAAGGACAGCGTTTGAAGCTGATTTTGGGAGCCTGAGGCATAGCCGTAGGGCACTCCTTTCCAGTAAACCTAATGGCTGCAGCTTCTAGTTTGCGCTACCAGAGAACAAGACACAACTAAATTCCAGAAACGGTCTCATATAAGCTTTATAGAGCAACAGTAACGTGTCACGACGCATGCGAAACTTTTTATTCACAACTCGTGTAAATCGGCCCAGAGCACGTTCTCCTTTAATAACGTCATTCTTAATATGGTGTGGCAAGTCCAAACTTTGTCAAAGTAACGCCTAGGTATTTTACCGACTCCACCTACGGAATTGGAGTGGAGCGGTATACTAGCGAGATGTACTAAGGAGTGTCGGGAGGAAATTCCGGCACGCCAGATTTGCTGACATTAAGTGATAAATTAATTTGGTTCAACCAGTCTTCAATAGCATTTAGGTATGCCTGCAAACACTCGTAAAGTGCATGAATATCCTTTGCTGATGCGAAAAAACTATATCATCTGCGTATACATAAACTGTAATGTTTGGATGAATGAGTATGTTCCGAACCAATATGTTGAAAGGCAGTGGAGACAAAACAGATCCTTGCGGCACACTTCTTCGCTGAACATAGGTATTAGAACAGAAAGATCCGTCTGTACAAAAGGAAAATCTATCTTTTAAAAATTCACAAATCCAAGCATAGATGTAAGTGCAGTGGATGTAGCTGAGCAAGATTGTTAATACTGACCGTGTGTTCTACGCTGTCAGAGGCTTTAGCAACATCAAATGTGACCAAGGCCGCAACTTCTCTCTTGCGCATTGAGAGCCGTATTCGGCTCTCGAGATCCACATGCGCGGACCATATGGAACAACCGCGACGAAAGCCAATCTGTGCGGAGCTGGGGCCGTTAACGTGATGAACATGCTCTGTGAGGCGACTGTGTAGTACTCTTTCTATTACCTTTACAAAATATTAGGTTAAAGCAATCGGCCGAATATTGTCTAAATGAAAACCATTCTCTGCATTTTTCAAAAGTAAAATTATTTTCGCAATTTTCCAACTGTAAGGAATCCAAGAGTTTTAAAATGAAGCATTTACAATATCCTGTAGGTGGGGTGGAAAGTCTTGCGCTAAAACCTTTAACATGCCCACAGTAACCCCATCAGATTCCGGGGGAGCAGACTGCATCGAGGAAAGATTTGGGAGGAGTTCCGACACGTTCACCTCGGGATAGTCCCAGCTGGGGGTGAGAGTGTGCAAAGGTTTCGTTTTCTGCACTTGGAAAAGTAAAGCCAGCCCCTGAGCGATACGTTCAAGGTGTTGCTTAGCTTCTTGCGGAGACAATACCATTTACTTAATGCGGTTGGAGGCCGAAGAGTTGTTATTCTGCGCCATGAATCAATATAGAGCTTTGTTATTCCGAGGTTTACAGAGATACGTGTTTAAATTTTGATTATAATCCTCCTTTGCTTTTTTAACAGTTCTTTTGAAAGATGAAGAGTACAACTTATAATTTATCCAATTAGCTCGGCTCTGATTATGGGAAAGGCTTTTCCACGCAGCCTCTCTAAGGCGATAAGCTTTCTCACACTCCTCCGTCCCCCAAGGAGATGGCTGTTTGGCATGCGCAGTAGCGCACACAGAAAACACAGAGCCCTCAGCAGCATCTTGCAGAAAGAAAATTGCCGGCTGAGCTCTTTTTGCTCTGCTCTTTTTGCTCGACTTGAGCTAACTATGAAGAGAAGCGAGGCAGAAATAAATTTTTTATACCTAATGTGATTTACAAATTTCATGGGGGCACCACCTTTTCTGATAGGAGAGGACATAATAGTAAAGGTTATTTGAAAGTGGCCACTAGTTGTAACTGAGTCCACTGTTGACCATGCAGATACTCCAACCCCACGAGATGCCAATGTTAAATTTATGACTGAACGAGAAACTCCACGCATAAAGGTTACTGCTCCGGAATTGCAGCAGCGCACTGCATTCATAGACATCCATGACCAGAGAAGCTGGCGGCAGGAGTTAGAGCGACTACCACAGACACAGTGGTGCGAATAAAAATCCCCTGCGATGACTGTGTTGTTTGCTTCGCTCAGTAAGGTAGCCAAACAGTCTGTCTTGTGAACACCTACAGGAAGGTAGACGTTAGCAATAGTTACTTTGGCGCACTGTTAAAAGGAGATTTCTACCGCCAACAGCTCACAGTCAGGGAGCATAACTTTCTGCGAGGTTGATGCCCGGTGACATATTTTTGTAGAGATTTTAGTCATTAACCCACCACCCCTGTCATTAATGCGGTCTACCCTGAAAACACGGAATTTTTTGATTGAAAATGACTTAAGTGGAGATAGCCACGTTTCTTGCAAAATCAGAATATCTGGATTTTGGTTATGAAGAAGTATTTCAAGATCCGTGAGAGAAGCAAGTACAGAACGATAATTCCAGTGCAGATTTTTAGACCCTTTCTTTGCTTTGAATTGCGGAACAGCTGAGGAAAAAGCTCTACATTTCTGGGAAGGACAGAGCATTTCGACATCCGTGTTACAGATATCTACGTGAGAGACACTGCCAGGAGCGCTGTTGTCAGGCTGGACTTGGGATGTGACAGGAGGCGACATGATGTCACTCTTACCAGCAGCTCAATTTAGGAGCGATGCAGGCGTCGTCGCCGAAACAGATGATTGAGAAGGAAGAGACAGGCCTGCAACAAGTTGAGATTATAACCTCAGCGATGTTGCACAGCATTCGCTCGACCAGCACAGAAAGAGCCTCTTCTACTGAGCACACTATCGACGCAGTGAAACTCGACACTATATCTGCAACAGAGCTTCTCGCACGGCACGCATATGTATTATTCTTCCGATCCAGAAATGCATACGCATCTGCTCTCGAGCATCGCTTCGCTTTAATTTTATCTAGCAGGCTTTGTTCGTCAGCTCGCTTGGAGCAGTTGGCATTATCAGCTGAGTGGTTACACTTACAGAGGCAGCACTGGGGCTGATCAGAGGAGCAGCTGTCATCCGGATGCCCTTCTCCACAAACACGGCAGTGGGTCGCCGATTTACAGTCTTTACCACTGTGACCAAATTGCCAACAGTTGGTGCATTGAAGTGGACGGGGTTGTAGAGCTTCCACACGATACACTATTGGCCAGACCTTGAGCTCAGAATTACAGGAGCAGCCAGCAAAATTAGTCATAACTGATTCTGTCACTACACGCACACGCACAGAAAAAAACCCACACCAGCATTCTGAAACTCCTCCAGTATTTCCTGTGGGGAGGATGCTGGGTCCACTCCACGAACAATACCTTTGGACCATGCGAGCGGTTCAGGGATGAATGCTTTCACTGCTAACGACTGATAAATTTTGCACTGAGCAGGTGTGTGACGCAAGCAATGTCAGAGGACTTGAAAACAGTGCCTCTACGGCCGAACGGTCGCGCCTCAGAGATCTGGAAGTAGTGGGTAGTAAGGGACCTTAGTTCCTGCTGAAGAACCTTAGAGGTTTTCATCTTGATCATTCCTTCACCGATCGGTACGAGCACCACAGGGGTGACGTCAATTCCATTTTTCCTAAAAAGGTCCAGCGGCAAGCTTTGGGTGGGCAAGCTGGCGAACCTGGCTGCCGAACCTCTGCCTGGGGAGGTCAGCGACATATATGAGCCAAATGCGCCCCAACGTGCACATTAACCGCATCTACAGACTTAACCTTAGACCTGGCCAAATCTCCCACGCAGAATTGGTCTCATAAGAGTTGAGCATGCAGGCACCACCAGGTAACCACAGGCACCACAGGAAACAGCCGTTTAGAACCGTTAAGAACACCCTATCTCTCTTCTCTGCTTGCTCCCTGGTCCATTGTCTCCCTTGCTACCTTGGACTGCCGCTTCCTCTTCGTCTTCCTCAGGATATACCGCATCGCGATACAAGATTGTTTTGCCGTCTGTGGCTCGGTGCTGCGTTTATAAAGCAATGCACGTTCCCTATTGGGATGGTCAAGACCCCTACTTGTGAATCATGTGGCTTCGAAGAGACAATTGTACATCTCCTATGTGAGTGTCCCTGCTTTGGCTACCCAAAGACATAGGCTCCGTTATGGCTTGCTCCGTCTCCATCCTTGCTCTTTAAGAGAAGACATCATCTTAGGGGCTATGATCACAGCGAACGATGCCCTCAGAGCCTACAAGGCACTCTTTTGTTTCTTGAGAGCGACTTGATAGAGGGACCAATTGTGACTGTACTCCTCTTCCTTCAGCCTATTCAGTCCCCTCATCGCTGCTCCCCTTAACAGGGTAGCCAACCGAAAAACCCTTCTGGTGTTCCGGTTGGTTCACCCTTCCCTCATTTTTCATTTTCTGTTGAGCAGTTTTCATGACAGCCTAGTTCTAAGCTTAACGATCTCTACTTTTGCTATTTATTACTGACTTGCCCTATCTAAGGATATATATATATATATATATATATATATATATATATATATATATATATATATATATATATATATATATATAAAGGAAATGAGCGGCTCGTTTGACAAACATATTAAGGACGCCACCAGTCACCGAAACCAAGGTGAATAGGGGAATGTTTTTAATTTTTTTTAAATTTGTAGTGCCAATCATTCGGTTTAAAGAAAATTACTTATAAAGCAGCAGAAAAAACAACCATGCCGCCGGTGGGATCCGAACCCACGACCTCCGAATATCGCGTCCAGTGCTCTTACCAACTGAGCTATGGCGACGGCTGTCCACTGTTGGCTTCCTTAATGTTTGTCAAACGAGCCCCTCATTTCCTTTACCTTCTCTGCTAATAGCTTAACGAGTGTCTCGGTTCTGGCAGTCTTCATGCCACAGGTTGCTTAAGAGGGCATTCGCACAGTTTCCGCCCTCGCCGTTAGATGACGTTCTACGTCACACTCGGGCTATTACAGGACGTGCTACGTCCACCGCTATGGTCGAGGGTGGCGCTGGTGAACACCCTCAAGGTTCGATTACACCCAGTAAACATAAATACCCACGAAAGCAGCAGATTGGACAGCCGTCGCCGTAGCTCAGTTGGTAAGAGCACCGGACGCGATATTCGGAGGTCGTGGGTTCGGATCCCACCGGCGGCATGGTTGTTTTTTCTGCTGCTTTATAAGTAATTTTCCTTAAACCGATTGATTGGCCCTTCGTTTCGGTGACTGTTGGCTTCCTTAATATATTATATATATATATATATATATATATATATATATATATTGCTGCGTTGTACCCTCACCTCCGTCTTCCGCCATACGCCTACTTTCACTACTACTCGCTTTAGAGCCTTTTCCATGTCGAGATTCAAAGACTTACACGATTTATATTTCAACCAGAAACTGATAGCTGCTCTGGCGTATCGACAAATTAATCGTAGAGCAAGGACGCTTCCGCCAAAAAAAATCAACCGACATGTGTGCCACAAGCGAGGCGTGCTTAGACGATGCTTTACAGTACAA
The DNA here is from genome assembly GCF_052857255.1 of Amblyomma americanum. NCBI lineage: Eukaryota > Metazoa > Arthropoda > Arachnida > Ixodida > Ixodidae > Amblyomma > Amblyomma americanum. Next base: position 78,172,474 of record NC_135499.1, read on the forward strand.
AAATTGCCGCTGCCACATTAGGTCTTCGTAACCAAACATCTGTCTCGCCATGCTACACGGGTTTCAGGGATGTAGCCAAACAAAACCCCTCAAAAGAATGGCCGGCGCACTGGAGGAGATTGTCGTCCCTGATGCCAAGCGCAATGAATAGAAAATTCGTCACGATGAATTCAGCACAACTATGTATTTCAGAGAAACAGAATTTATTCTCTTATCAGACATCTGATGTTCATAAAGGGTGATTATTCACAACAAACACACCCTCTTTTCTTCATTGGTTGTTGCTTGAATATGCGACAAGTACGATTCGACCGGCCGCGCACAAACCTAGCGGGCAAATGGGTTCGCCAGAGCAGACGGGCCTGGAAGCATTTCACTATGATGTCAAGTCAGACATGCACCGACGTGATGCGCTGCAGAAATTCACAAAATGCAATGTCAAACCGCCGACTAATTACGTCTCATGGAATATACGAGAAGTTGGACAGCAGAATGACTGCTCGACTTTGGAGCCCCTTTCCCCAAGCTTTTTTCTTTCTCGCATAAAAATCACTCTGATTAAGCTTGAAGGAATATGTATTTATAGAGCTTTGCCATGACCAACCAACAAAAGTTAAAAAAAAACAGAAAAACACCAGACGATAATAGAAATGGGCATGACAGAGACCCCAACAGCACTTTTTGTCTTCTATTTTGACATTCAGGCCGTACTATTTCTGAAACACGAAAGCGAATTGAAGTATTCTAAGAATAAATGGCTCTGTCAAAATGTTGGGCTTCTTATACGCTGTTTTTGATTTGATGAAAATTGCTCTTCCAATGACAGGATTCGCATTCCGTCAGCGCGAAGCTTGAGTGGCAACCTCTTTGCAGCCAATTTTGATTCCTCTTGTTTTCTTCTTTCTATAAGGCAGAGGTTTTTTCGTGCCCTGACATGAAATCAAACCGAAAGCGCCAGGAAAAAAAATGAAAGGTTCCTTCGGCGAGGAATTCATATACTCGTTTTAACCCCTACGAAGTAATTGCCTTTAGATGTCGCCACCTATGCCTCGTATTGTCATGCTGGGCTGAGTGATTCTAAATGACGCCCAGACTTTTGCTGCTACCCCTCCGTTATAGAGCACTGGCTAAATCAGATGTTGTGAAAAAAGCGTCGAAGCTGCAGTAATGAAACAGGACGCAATTAGTTGTTACGCGAGCTGTAACGCAGAAATGCAGAAGGCGAAATACTCAAAAACAGAGACACGAAACTCGAACGCAGTTTTTCTTGAGCTATGCTTCAACCACGCATCACAAAGCTAAAAAAAAATAAATGAATGATTCGCAAATGCGAAATCAAATGAAGAGCGTTAGTTAAGTTTATTTTGACCAAAGCTTTCAACAAATTAGGATAGCACCGTGCGCGTTACAAAACGACAATTCGTCTGGTACCACCCGCACCCTCTGGGAACAATGACTCACCCGCCATGGACAGCTGAATTTCGCCCCCTATTGCGGCTTCGAGGAACAAAGGCCGTCGGTACAAATCCCTCACACACACCAGGTTTCGGCTCGACTAACAACTTTCTGTGCCGAATAGTGCCGATTCGATTGCCCCCCTCCGGTCTCTGCATCGAATGGGTGGGCAGCAATTTTGTCACCAATGGCGGCCTCAAATGGCCCTAGTGTCGGCACCCTCTCATACGATACCTATATAGCGGAACGCCACGTATCTAGTATCTGGTATTTACCTTCTGATGTAATGTCTGCTACCTGTTTTATTTTTGAATTTAAAATATTATACTTATTTTAGAAATATGGCGGAGTGCTTGAAGCACTCCGACACGGGTTGGCCCGGTATAGCTCTGCCACCGGGATCGGCCCGGTTCATAATAGCGCGCGTCTTTTTCCTCAATCTTTGCTATCATATCTTTCAATTCTACTTTCAGCACGAGGTAGCGGCTGTGGTTCGGCTTTAGCCAGTGAGCAGGCCAGTGCTCTTCCCTTTTCATTCTTCCTGACAACAGCAGCAGAAGCAGCAGCAGCTCCAGCCAGAGAGGGCAAACGGGCTGACGTGTCGGCCCGACGGATGCGAGCGTGCGTTCGGGTGATGGGAGGGCATTTTGGCGGGCTAGTTGGTTCATTATGAACAGAAAGGGTATTAACTGCGCGAACAAGACGGGACGAGAGGCACACAAATCGACAGACAAAGCGCAGACTTCTAACTGATTTTATTTGTGAAAAACACATTGTTAATAAGGCCAACGAACATAAGAAAAAATAAGAAAAACACTATCATCATAGGGTTCGACGATAGAAACATCAGCAGAAATTTACAGGTTAATCAGATCCGATGTTAACACGAACATGCCCTTCTAAAAACTCTAGCGCTGGGGCCGATAGCAACAGCGAGGGCGAGCTAACGCAGTCGTGACCCCTTTTGGCTATCAGGAAAGCTTCGATAACCTCCCTTTCAGTTTTGCTGCGTGCATAGGAGAGGAAAGCAGTTTTGTCCAGGAAGGCAACGCAGTTGCGGCTGTCACAGTTTTTGCAGTGTAATGGCAGATTGCTGCCTGTGCCGGCGTGCATCAATCGTCTATGTTCCAGGGCTCGCTCATTGAAGCACCAGCCAGTTTGGCCGATGTAGACCCGCCCGCAAGATAAAGGTATCTGGTAGATAACCTCGGAGGCACACCTGGTGAACTTGGTCTGATGATTCTTCTTGCAAGACCTGCGTTCCGTCTTGTTTCTTTTTTCTCTTCCAAGAGCATGGGACAAACTTTTCTCAACTTACAAGGCGCTGAAAACACTACTTTTATTCCATATTTGCCTGTCACCTTCTTGATGCTGTGGGAAAGGCAGTGAAAATATGGCATGACGAAGGGAAGGGTCCTGTCTGCACTTGGATCTTTCCTTATTGCTTTTTTCATCCTCTGAAGAAGGCACTCATATGAGCTGCGAATTACTTCCTGAGGGTAGCCCGCGGATCCATGTCGCTTTACTCGATTATGGAAACTAGATGAAAGAGAATGAACACATGACTTATGAGGGGCAGACAAACAACAGGACATGATAATGCTACGTTTCACTAACTTCGAATGAGCACTTTTATAAGGTAGGAGGCTTTTTTGGACCTGGGACTGTAAGCCCAGCAGACATGAACATCAGAAAAATGCAATTTCAAATCTAGATACTGAATCCAGTTGTCCCTTGTTGCTTCATGAGTAAAACGGAGTCCTTGCCCCTCAGAGGAGAAGGTGGCGAGAATGCTAGCAACCGTGTTGTTAAGGTCAAGATTAGTACTGTAATCTAATATCACAAGATAGTCGTCAACATAACGAAACGCATGGAACACCGGATGCTTTGAAAGCTCTAGTTTCAGGCGCCTGTCAAAGGAAGCCAAAAATATGTCGCACAAAACAGGAGCTATAGAAGAACCGATACAAATGCCAGACTTCTGAACATAAAATTGCCCGTCATGAAAGCTAGCGGTAAAGATAAAACTGCAAAAGTTCTAGGAACTGCTCTGTGCTAATGCCAGCAGTATTCTGGAAGTCAACTTCACCATGTTCGTCAATACTGTCTCTGATTGCTTTGAATAAACCATCTTGAGGGACGGAGTAAAACAAATCTTCTACGTCGATGGAAAAGGCCGTAGAAGATAACGGAATTCCGTCTTCCAGATCATTTACCAGGTCCTTCGAGCTGCGGAAGAGGTAGGGATCATCGCCTGCTAGTTTTTCCAGGTGTGGTTTTAGAAAGGATCCCACAATGTGTTGCCAGCTGCCTCTCTCCGAAATAATAGCGCGAAGTGATGATGCGAAGTGGGCAATCCATCTTGTGTGTTTTGCCGGTGATGGGAGGGCACATTTTCCATAATGCTGCAGCAATTTGATCACATGACTGGTCACCATCTTGAAATCTCGGACGGACAGGAAACGTTCTAATGCCAGTAGTAAGGGCAAAGGCTCTTAAAAAGAACGCGACTGAGTTTAATTACCTTATTGAAGTTCTGGCAACTTAATGGGTGTACCAGATATCAGTTTGAATGAGAAATGGAGTTCGCCAGGATCCGCTGTTGACAGTACCGTCTTGTTTCTTGTGAAAGTGCCTGTTGCGCCACCCTTCTTGTTGCTTCTCAGTGAGAAATGTCATTTCCGAACGGATACGTTTAGTCTTCTTAGACGCATGACACATGGGATGTTAGTATTCCAGTTCATTTTCAAAGACAGTGTCTACTTCAACAAGATTTTTTTTTTAAATAGCATCCCCTTCTACCAAACTAGAATGCTCGATTGTCTACAATTACCAGATGTGACCGGTTTTACCTGCATCTTCATGGAACTAGACGCAAACGAATTGTGCTTACTAAATATCACGCATTTTCATGCGAATTCGAATCGACATTACTCGAGTTAACATTACTCGGCATTTATCGCGTGACTGTTAGAAGGGCTTGTACTGCGGAAATGGCGAGCGCTGTCTGTCAGTAGCCGATGGCAAGTGGCAACCTGCCCACCGGGCTAAAACTTAGATACCACCCATACAAAAGTACTGTACTCGGACAAAACGAACCGTAATATACCACCTCGGATTAATGACCTTTCATTACCTAGCGGATTAACGACCTCTTTATATAAGGAGCCCTCGAATATAACGTCCTTTAGTCTGTTATTCTCGGATACCATGAATATAAGCGCCGCACCTCGAATATAACGAACATTTGGCTGTTGAAGTTCCCAGCGATCAACCAATGCTTGCTTAAGTGATTTTTTTGTTCCTGCTCAAAAAATGATTAGACGTAAATAACTGAGCGCCAGATTACAGTTTGCACACAAGGGTACCGCAAATTCAGCTCTCTCTTCCAAGCACACCATTTCAACATTATGAACGGTTCAAGCTTGACGCGTGGCATGAAGCATGACGTTTGCGGCATGAAATGAGACGCATGATTTAGCGCTTCAAAAGAGCGTCTGCTTCATGTCTCCTTCATTGGATTCATTGTTCGGCGGGACCGTATTAAAAACAACACAAATAATAGAATTCTTTTGCGTGCTGGTTTGCGGTGCCGGTTTGTGGTAGTCGCACCATCCCGTGTCATCTCGAGTTCAAATGTGATGCGCGTCAAATGAATTCATGTTTGTAGTCGTAATTGTACGTGTACATTGTGTCCATGCAAGGCGGCACTTAGCTTCGGTGGCATAGGGCGACGTTGAAGGAAAAAAACTGTACGCGAACAGAGATTAAGGAAAAATAATGAGAACTGCTAAACAGAGCCGCTGTCTGGCAGCTATTTTTTATTCAGAAAAACTAGACAGGTGTCAGCTGAGAATACGACGTCTGTCCAGCCGCAATAAGAGGAAATCTCTTGAAAATGTTAACGTGCCGCCGTTTGATAACACCTGTGACACATCATGAGCTACCCAAGAAACGTAAATATCACCAAGTGGGAAAGAAAGATGGCGTGCTGATTCAGGTGCCTCCTGTTTTGTTTCTAGTATTAAAAGCCTTTATTGTCTCTAGCGTGCGTTGCTTACGATGCCGCTGCAGCAAACGGTTTCTTCAAATATTGGGTTATGATCCTTTGTTTTCACAATCACTGCCTTATTTTGAGAAGCCAGACAATACTCGTTGTGTTTCAGGCGAATATTCAAACACTGCCAGATCTGTCCAGTGTATACCTCTTCAAATATGAATGTCATACGACACACACACACACACACACACACACACACACACACACACACACACACACACACACACACACACACACACACACACACACACACACACACACACACACACACACACACACACACACACACACACACACACACACACACACACACACACACACACACACACACACACACACACACACACACACACACACACACACACACACACACACACACACACACACACACACACACACACACACACACACACACACACACACACACACACACACACACACACACACACACACACACACACACACACACACACACACACACACACACACACACACACACACACACACACACACACACACACACACACACACACACACACACACACACACACACACACACACACACACACACACACACACACACACACACACACACACACACACACACACACACACACACACACACACACACACACACACACACACACACACACACACACACACACACACACACACACACACACACACACACACACACACACACACACACACACACACACACACACACACACACACACACACACACACACACACACACACACACACACACACACACACACACACACACACACACACACACACACACACACACACACACACACACACACACACGCCGCCGCGGTGGCTGAGTGGATACGGCGCTCGGCTGCCGGCCCGAAAGACGCGGGTTCGATCCCGGCCGCGGCGGTCGAATTTCGATGGAGGCGAAATTCTAGAGGCCCGTGTACTGTGCGATGTCAGTGCACGTTAAAGAACCCCGGGTGGTCGAAATTTCCGGAGCCCTTCACTACGGCGTCTCTCATAGCCTGAGTCGCTTTGGGACGTTAAACACCATAAACCAAACCAAACACACACACACACACACACACACACACACACACACACACACACACACACACACGCGCGCGCGCGCGCGCGCGCACACGCACACACGACACGCATCACTAATCTTGACCTGTGCTTCACCGAGCATCTAAATAAGTGCACTTCTTTCCTGTAATCGACATGATCAGCTGCGCCAACGCACGAAGGCCTTCTACCTTGAAGGTGTGAACTTAACACATAAACGTGTTCAACGTTCTTATGTTAACGCTGACATGTTATATGGTACGTTAACAATTCCTGTGTGGACCAGGCTTTCTTAAACCTTTTTTATGTCTACAAGTGGTGTTTTACTAAGATTTTACACAATATTTAAAATGAACTTTTAGAGTTAGAAGAGCCTTTTTCTGACTATAGCGTTCTCAGGTTTCTAGTACATCAAAATACAGAAACGGTATGCTGAATATATGACTGGTTATCGTGTAATGAATACTTAAGTCTAACTCTTCCAGTTAACGTATTCAATTATTTAGAGTGCAGCCTACAGTAATTAATAGCGATATCACTTTTTGAATTTCTAAAACACGGTTACCCTCGGCGCTGTGGCCCAACAAATTTTCGCTACATCGCACCAACATAGATGCGCTTTAGAGAGGCTTGGAGGCAAAACACTCTATCCAGTGCACGAAACTGGTAGAAATAGCCAAACTTTTATTTCGCTGCAGCGCCCATGGCAACCGCGTTTTCGAAATTCTAAATTCTTATGTCGATGTTACTTACGGTGCGCTACATGCACCTTAATAGTTAAGGAGCCTAACCACCATAGCTCGAAAGGTGACTATACAGTATTAGTTACCTAGCATGCTAGTTATCACATCCGAGCTGTATTCTGATGTACTACACCGCTGACAGTCCTATTACGAAAAACTCGCTCTTCGAACTCAAAGAGCCGAATTTTAAAAACTGTGTAAAATTATAAGTGAAAGTCTTGTATAGTACTCTCAGAAACACTTGTCACTGACTGAATTTTTTTTGTTATAAAACATTATATGCGTTGTAGCGTCGATCAGAAAATTACAATATACCATGTCATTTCACAGATCGCCGTGCAGTAGCAATGAAGAGCAGTGTTTTCTTTTCGCCTGCATAGTATGGTACGCTGTGCTCATTCTGAGATACGATAAGCGCTGTTGGCAGGAATGAAAGCAAACACAGGAAAGCGGTCGTTAATACTAGACAGAATTGGTCTACAACGTATGTCCGGTGGATCAATGTCAGTGATGGTCAGAAGAATTTATGTGTCAGTCGAACAGGTGATGCGTACTGGCAGGTTGCGGAAAGCGTAACAGAGTAGTATTTTCAAAAGTACCACTTGAGGTTTAGACGCGCCGATCATACCAACATTTAGAGCACGGAAAACAAGTATATATATTTTTTTAAAACTTGCTCCTATGACAACAAATAGCAAGATACTGGCACCGTACCCACAACCGCTCGGAGAGTGTGAGTTTGGTTCAGAAGAAGTGTCGTAAAAAACACTCATTCCACTCCTCGTCTTAAGCTGCATTTACACTAATAACAATTTCATAGATTTAGATGTTTCTTAAAAATCGGTGAACAGTTTTCTTCTGCATGACTGCGCTTCGTTACAAGAGGTGGTAACTTTTTTCGAGTTCCGAAATCGCCAAATGGATGGTTTGGATCATATAACGATACCAATCCTATATATATATATACCACTCCCAAATTATGGCCGGATGCTGCTGTTGCGGAATAAAAAAAATCTGCTGGCAAATGTAACAAACCTACCCTATCATTGCATATCACACAATTGTGTAGATGGCTTTAAAATATTCCCAGTTTTATTTTTAAAAAATAAGCTCCTCTCTTTAGGCCTGAGTGAATTTTTTGTTATAGAAATTTGGTGCTGGATAGGGGTTGTCGATTCTCAAAGTTTATTCCACGGGCGCAAAAATTTGCTTCTCCGTGTCTGGCTCCCTCTGTATTTGTGGAATTTTAATGCTCGGAAATGACGACATTATGAAAATTTTCTTTCCCACCCAAAGAGCGCCGTGCCTTAACGGGCACCCATGCCAGCCACCCATGTGCGGTTTTGTTTATGTTTTATTGAAATGAAGAAAAATAATCAAAACGCACAGAGTTTCATGCTACAACGTGTCTTATTGAAAACATTCTGAACCATTTCTTCTTGAAGTCAAACAAAGGGAAAATCTATAAAATCAAGAATACTTCCATCGCGATATACCTTGATGTGCACCCATCCAAAGAGGAGGGCAGTTTTTTTTTTATGGCTGAGCACAGCGAATAGCAGGTAGTTTAATTTCCTGCTGCCAGTAAGTGAATGCGCAGGGAAAAAAATGCTAATCAAGCCAGTTCTAATGTCTTTTTTTATGTTTATTACGCGAAAATTCTCGTCTCATTTTTAGTATATACTCTCAGACAGCTCTCATCAGTCACTGGTCGACTTGGTTTCATTTGATGCCTTTAATTAAAAACATCAAATGAGTTGCCAATCATTTTGACATCGTTTTCGTAAAATTTTGCAACAGAAAAGATGTTTCGTCCTCAAATATATAGATATGTCAAGCAAGAATGTCAAAATGATTGGCAACTCATTTTCTTTTCATAAGTGCACACGATGATTAGGAACCAGGATAGCTAACATTTGCCGCTTGGTGCAGGAGAGGCCCGCTATAAAAAGGATCACAGTCGACTAGTTGAAATACGCTCCTGCTTTTCACAGACAGACGCAGGCACTACCGAACTGCTCACAGGTAAGCGCGTTTACCAAAAATTATGAAATTCAGTCCCCACTTTTCAGTTTGCATCTTAACAATTTGTTAAAAAGTTTCAATATCTCTGTTCTATGGTATCCAGTACTCTGTCATCATTCTGTCGCTACAAGCACGCGTAAGGCCAATGCGGCAAATATAAAATCACTCGGTGTATAGAATAGTGCGGCAAACATTATCGGCAGAGTAAACCATTTTTACCAACAGCGCTAAAGTAGACGTCGGCAAAGAAGAGGAGCATTTACAGAGGGGCTCCGTTTCGTCGCCCACGTTTTTTTTTTTTGCGCTGTTTCTAATAATACCACATGAACCAACAATCCCAAGCCAGAACTTCAACTATGAAAGGAATATTGAGGCAGGCGAATGAAAAAGCGAAGGCTCTATTACATTCAAGTTCTGGCACGAGCATTTACCGCCATTCATATACGTACGCAAATACTGGTAATAAAGTTATGATTTTAGACCATACTTTCCTTCTAGTGCACTGCAAATACAGAACTATATATCTTTGTAGCGCGTCTGGGGTCACAAAGACGTTTTCGAAACGGCAAACACCTGTGCAAGAGGCCTACAGCCGCAAACTTTCTGTATGTCACTGTTCCGTGGCGTGCTGTTTTTTATTTGAACCACATGAGTAGAGCTTCAGGCAGAGGAAAAGTGGCAACTCAAAGGAAGACTACAGCGCGTTCAAGAAAGCACATCAGTGCTGTTTAACACTTGCTGAATAACTGCAGGAGAACTGCACGAAATTCAAGTCAATAAGCTTGCCCTAGCGTGATTTCCTGAAGTTTTCTTCGGGGTATTTTCTTTCGAGTAACTGATGATGCTTCGTTAGCACACACTTGAGTGGACGTCGTTTTACGCCTGCGGTGCCTTCCAAAGTGTGACTGCCCTTTCATATTCCAATTTTCAGGCCTTCGACATGGCTCATGCACAATTGTTCGTTGTCTTTGCTACGGTGGCTCTCCTCTCCATGGGTAAGCAGAGCAACAGTCAGACCTTTAAACAGCCAACTAGAGATGGCTGAGCAACTCTTTGATCCGTTTATTAATTTTTCTTCTTTAATAGCAGTCTTATTATGCTTTCTGCCCACTTGATCAGTTCCGTCTTTCGCTTGCGGTACTTATTCCGTGCAGGTGCATCCTGCTTTCAGTTTCGCTTACGAACAAAGTGCCTCTTTCGCGCTCTTGTTTGTACCCTATATGCGGTTGCTCATGAACACCTAATGGTTACAAAAATGGACACAATAATGGGAAGCCATGTAGTTAACAGGTGCTTTTGGAATCACGAGCATTTTGCTTGCCCATTCTATACAACAACAGAATAGGTTAAATACGAGTCCACAGAACACAACATCGGAAAAAAGTATGCTGCGGGGGAATAAAAGATTTTAAAACTGGTTTTCTTCGGCAGTCTTAAAAATTGCTGCTCCCTGTGGACATCGAAGTTACTGCACAAGGTTGTCGTGCTTGAAGGGCATTCTTTAGAGCGGCTCAAGTAACACTTAGCAAATCGAAATATCAACTGCTTAATATCGCTTCGGAGCGTATATGCTACTACATTCTTTACCATGTGCACTGCCGCTGTCTTGGCGCGATAAATTTATCATACGTCGACAGGAGCGGGTCGATCTCCTGATGGAGGTGTTGGTAATTGAGCCACTCCTCATAATTTTAGGCATTAAAAATAACTGAACCGCCTTCTCACGTTTTAATGATATTCAGGTAGGCAAATCTGTTTAGTCACAATTTGAAACTGTGCTGCTGGTATGACTTAGGGTTATTTTCTGGAACGTCTCGGTGGCTGATGATTTCAAATAAACATGTAGTAGAATAAAAGACTTGAATCATAATATATTTTTCCATTTTTGGACTATATTTCACGATAGGACTCAAGAAAAGCACGAGAAATCGAGAAGATTAACTCATTATTCTGCGTCAGGGATTTCATGGTGCTCTGTCACATTGTTCGTCTATGTTTTTTATGTTGGCGTGGCTAACGCCAGAGCAATCTGCTACACAGGAGATGGCCGATTTCTTGGTGGTGGTGTGGGCAAGTTACACTCGCGTACAGCAATGATGCCCTTATCAATTTTATTAAGCGGTCCTTTCAAATTTTTGCCTGGGCAAAATCTTTTTGGTACAAGCATTGCGGAAAGAAAAAACACGGGATACGCTATGTATCGCTTTGGTCATAGCGTTTTGCAGGCAGTCCCACGCATATAACATAAACATGACAGGTTGGTTAAGAACTGGCTTATTGGTATATAAGGAGATTTTGCTGGGACAGCCATATTAATAACAGTCCACTCAAATAAAATGCTAAGTGTTACTAATACGTGTGCAATTCTCGAACTTTTTGAAAGCTGACACAAGAGAAAACGCGGACTTCTAAATATATGAGCATGAATCCAGTTTTAAGGATACCTAAAGCAATATTCTTGGCGTGCCTACGGGGGCCATACTTGTGGCCCTAATGTAAATGGCGTTGTTACCTACTGATGGTATACACATGCACGCGAGTGGCGTGCTGGTTTATAACGATAAGTTGGTGAATGGTAGCTTTCTTTCTTTTTGGCCAGAAACAATTATTCAAACAAAAAGAAAGCGGATGCATGAACTGTTGTCTCAGTATCAAGATTATTGCTTCAGGTGCTTACCAGATAGGCTAATGCACATATTAAGGATTTTCACGGTATTCTAGTGGTGTTAATGAACTATTATTATGTTGTGGTTGATCAGGTGTTTGCAGAAAACATCCATTTGATTATACAGATAAGTTGTTTCATGCTTCTAATATTGTGCGTACTTCAAAACATGTGTGACTATTGCGATTATGTCTACTCAGGAGTCGAGCGATCTCATGCCGGAGGTCCATCTCTTGGCGGAGGCGTAGGTAAGGAGTTTGTTTGGAACAGTCATCCCGTTATAAATTTTAATTAGGCGACAATTCGCGATTTTTAATACCTCAAAAATTGAGTGCCCTGCACTACAAAAAGTATGAAGTCTGACTGCGGTGTGTCGCAGTTCTCTCCTAGTGCTTACCCTGAAGCTTAAACCGTAAAGCTGCAATTATAGTAGGCGAAGCAAGACCCTAGGTGCTAAAAGAATAATTCCTTGACAGCTCGTGCTTCAGCAGCACGGAGTGTGAAGCTGAAACCAAATTAAGTGCAATAACTAAAAGCACCTATATCAGACAAAAAGCGCAAGTATTAACATTTAACTATTTAGTATTTTGAAGAATTAAGTGTAGCTATGTTCTGTGTTGGTTACTTTTGTTATGTTCTCGCGTGTAATATCTGTGTCTAATATTTCTTGCCAGGAACCGAGCGAGCTCTTGGCGGAGGCTCATCTCTTGGCGGAGGCGTTGGTAAGGAGTTTGTTTAGAGCAGTCATCCCGATATAAATTTTAATTACGCAACTATTCGCCATTTTTAATACCCCCAAAAATTTAGTTTCCTTCACTACAAAATGTATGAAGTCTGACTGTGGTGTGTTGCACTACACATTTTGTGCTTACCCTGAAGCGTAAGCCGTAAAGCTATAATTATAGTAGGCGAAGCAGGGCCTTAGGTGCCAGAAGAATAATTCCTTGGCAGCTCGTGCTTCAGCAGCCCACAGTGTCATGCTGGACCCAAATTAAGGGCAATAATTGAAGCAACGTATATCATAAATTAAGCGCAAGTATGAACATTAATCTATTTAGTTTTTTTCATGAAATTAATGTAGCTATGTTCTCTGTTGCTTACTTTGGTTATGTTGCCTCTTATAACATCTGTGTCTGATATTTCTACGCAGGAACCGAGCGAGCTCTTGGCGGAGGCTCATCTCTTGGCGGAGGCGTAGGTAAGGAGTTTGTTTAGAACAGTCATCCCGTTATAAATTTTAATTACGCGACAAATCGAAGAGTTTAATACTCCCAAAAATTGAGTGCCCTGCACTACAAAAAGTATGAAGGCTGACTGCGGTGTGTTGCACTTCTCTCCTAGTGCTTAAACAGAAGCTTAAGCCGTAAAGCTATAATTATAGTAGGCGAAGCAAGGCCTTAGGTGCCAAAAGAATAATTCCTTGGCAGCTTCTGCTTCAGCAGGACACAGTGTCAAGCTGGACCCAAATTAAGTGCAATAATTAAAGGCACTTATATCAGACATAAAGCGGAAAATGAACATTTAACGTTTTAGTTTTCTTGATGAATTTAGTGTAGTTATGATCTGTGTTCTTTAGTTTTGTTATGTTGCCGCCTGCAATACCTCTGTCTGATATTTCTTACCAGGAACCGAGCGAGCTCTTGGCGGAGGGTCATCTCTTGGCGGAGGCGTAGGTAAGGAGTTTGTTTGGAACAGTCATATCGTTATAAGTTTTAATTACGCGACAATTCGAAGTGTTTAATACCACAAAAAATCGAGTGCCCTGCACTACAAAAAGGATGAAGTCTGACTGCGGTGGGTCGCACTTCTCTTTTTGTGCTTACCATGAAGCTTAAGCCGTAAAGCTTACCATGAAGCTTAAGCCGTAAAGTTATAATTATAGTAGGCGAAGCAGGGCCTTAGATGACAAAAGATTAATTCCTTGGAAGCTCGTCCTTCAGCAGCTCACAGTGTAAAGCTGGACCCAAAATATTTGCAATAATTAACGGCACAGATATCAGACATTAAGCGCAGGTATGAACAATTAACTATATAGTTTTTTTTTGTGAATTTAGTATAGCTATGTTCTTTGTTGTTTACTTTTGTTATGTTGCCGCGTGTAATATCTGTGTCTGTTATTTCTTACCAGGAACCGAGCGAGCTCTTGGCGGAGGCTCATCTCTTGGCGGAGGCGTAGGTAAGGAGTTTGTTTGGAACACTCATCCCGTTATAAATTTTAAGCCCCAAATAAATTTAGTGCCCTGCACTACAAAAATTTTGAAGTCGGACTGCGGTGCGTCACACTTCTCGCTTTGTGTTTACCCTGAAGCTTAAGCCGTATCATAATTCTAATTCTTCTTTGTTCTCGTTTTTGCGCCATTTGCATGTGTCTTCTTCGTAGGCCGGCAATTCGGCGAGCCAAGTATCAATCAGCAGTGCCCAGCTTAGGGAGGAAAAGTACCACATCTCGCCTACAGTGTTCCTATTAGGCGCGAAACAGTTTCCGCAGAAAGAAATCGCTGCAGCTTGGAGATATGCGTGGTAATTGTATGCTCGAGTGAGGCTTGGAGATATCTAGAAATGTTACTGGGTAATCTATCCGCTTTTTGGAAGCAAGCAAATGAACTAAATGTATTGAATATGGAAAGCCACCCCAAGGTTCTTACTTTTGGTTGCAAACTGCTGTACGGCGCATGGTTTTGTCATTTTCTGAAGCGTAACGGCTTGATTATCTTTGGCTGCAGGAAGGACGTATTGAAGAGCCCGCAAAGACATCGCTGAGCAGTCATTGTGAAAACTTTCAGGTGCGTGATGCAACGGTAAATTTCTCTAACCTGATTCTGAAATATTTAGTGCGTTAGCGTAGGAACCCCATTCACCGATTTCGCCACTGTCTGTCTGGCCGGTAGTTAACCCGGTTACCCGGGAGAGACAGCTAGGTGGCCCCGCTATTTGACACGTCGTCCACCTAGGTCACTTGACCATGTGGCGTCATCGCAGCCTGCCAACAGGATCGTTAGCAAGCTGCCCACCCTGGCAGCTGTCAGTTCAGCTAATTATTGCTCGCGATATTGCGAGATTCCAAGCAACCCTAGTATCACAAGCCCCCCTGTTGGCAGCAGCTGTCATTACAAGGCAGTCGCGCATCGCTTAAACGTTGCAGCACTGCGGCAGAAATAGAATGACATGTGCCAGCGATCTATGAATATAAAAAATAAATAATTACGTATATATGGGCACTAACTCATTAATGCCATCTCGTCGTATTCTTGACATTGAGCTGAAGTGTCCCTTTCATTCTAGCACTCTAGCGCCAAAGCCCAGCACATCGATTTCGTGATCTCTCTCTGAACCCTGTGTAACCTGAAAACAAAGCTGCGATATTTAAATGAAGCCCAAAGTATAATTGAAGTGCTTGGGCACATAATTTGCATTTTGCCTAAGCTGTTAAATATTTTGCCAATGTTATTCCCATGCAGACTATTTGCTCAACAAACGATGATGGAATAAAAGAACAAGAAGTATAGGTTTTTTTCAGTCTTCAGTGTAGTGACATGAATGGGTTAGTAAATTTTGTTGAGTATGTAGGCTGATACCTTTATAAAAGGTTTGGTTTGGTTTAAGGGGGCTTAAAGTCCCAAAGCGACTCAGGCTAAAATAGAGTTTTTCAATGGCGTTTTAAAAAAGCACTGCGTTGTGATCTCGCACCATGTAATCCTGTTAAGCTAAAAAAATCACTTTAATATCGATACACGACATGTTGTTCTCTCTGCACACTTTAGTCATTATCCGTACTGCAAATTCAAACCAAAGCTTCTTTGTATGAAGCGTCTGAGTAATATTCGCTAAACAAATATACTGGAACGACTATCGTTGCGTTTCGTAGGCACTAAGAGGGCGTTTAGAATTAAATGCGAAGTTACCGGGGCAGTTATTAAGATGCAGATGACTCCCGTGCTATGATTACATAGTTGCAATGACAAGCGGCTGATATCAATTAATCGTTTTGTGGCCATTTCTTAACGGCTTTTACTCAAACGAGGCATTAAATATTTCTTACAGGGTTCCTGCGCCCGCACTTAAGAAAGGCTGGAGGGATAACCAAGGAGGTGAAGGTTTTCAACGAAAGAAATGGCCTGTGTTTTGTTTTGACATTCTCTGATTGCAAAAATAAATTGTGACGTTTGAAGGTATCATTTGTAGTGAGAAATTCGGATGCTTTCTTCAATCCATAGAGTTATTTAGAAATTTTTTTGATATTGATAATTTAGGTCTCACAGTATAACAGTTATACATTTGCAGAAAAATAGGCTGCTTTTTGTGGTGCCAAAATGCATACTCACGATAATCGGTACACGTCTGCACATAGTTACCAGAGAATTAGTAGCAACTATAGCTACACCTTTTAGGAAGCTGTGCCGCTTTTCTCCGCTCATAACGCAAGACAAGGCTAACCTTTAACTAAGCATTTTGGATGTCGCCTTCCATCACAATCAGTTCGCAAAGGTACGATCTTTCAATCTGACGAAAACAAGCATATAGACAGCAATATCAGGTCAACAAAGCTCTTAACACTACGACACGCTGAAATTTCAGGCAGCATGGACTTTCGAGCGCTAAGAACGCTTGCTTTCAGATTACATTTTTTTTTTCAAAGTCCTAATTCTAAAATTTTCAAAATGAAGACAGGATTTTCACGTGAGAGCTCGTATTTGCAGAGAAATGGCCTTTCTCAAAACAAAATGTATAACTATGCTTTTTCCGAAGGAGTAATTTAAAAATATTAACAGGGCGGTTACCACTGGTTAACACGACATTAAGCGACAGCCGTAAGTCCCGAAGGTGGCGGCACCACTCAGCTCAGGGCAGTGGCGCGCCGCTGAACTGACACGTGTCAGTTAGGTTAATGAATAATCGCAAGAGAGCGCTCGGGAAGAGCTAATTGGCTTCCAGAAACCACTCCGGTGCCTGCACCTGCCATCATAGCGATGTGGCCCATCCTTTCAGCGCTGCAAAATTGCACAAGGAGGGGTATCACTCCCAGGTACCTATGAATGCAAAGTTGAGAATAACTTCATGCATGTGGTGGACGCATCCGAATGCAACGTGATGGAGCAGCGGTAGGTCGGCGACTGCCGTCACCAAGTTGGCACGCAGATCTGTATTGGTGCGGCGGCGTTGCGGCGGCGGCTACGTAGAGTCAGCTGCGTGGAATCGTATTATACTAATCACATCCGAGAGCGCGGCGACACCGTTCATATCCTTCGTCTTGATATTTCCGTCAGTGGCTTCAACAACATTCAATAATGAATCCAACCATTCGAAACCACAAACTTCTGTAACTGTTTTATTGAAGCTCCACCATCCATGTTCTTCTATTTTCTACTTTTATTCAGGCTTGCGTTGATACGCTAATATTGTCACGCGCCTTCGTAGGACATCGACGGAGGATGAAGATCAACGGTTGTACGGATCAGTTGAAAAAAAAGAGGAGCAAGGGCAGAATGACGCTTGAGGAGAAGAAGAACAAGAAGAAGAAGAATGACGCTTGTACGCTTCGTCGCGGTCCTGCTTCGATCATTCCCTCTGTATATAAACCCCCGTGCGTGCTAAGCACGCAACTGTTATGGCAGAGGTACGGGGTATCAACCACGGAGCGTGCCATCTATCGAAGGAGCCGTAGACTCGCTGGCTTACCACTTATGTCATTGGACATGACGGGAGACGACAATATCGTGCAACCAGGACCTTCCAAAAACTGGTCACATTATCGACAGCCACAGGCATTCTTTGCAAAATCTGAGGTGGACGTTGGCGAGTGGCTGAAACGGTATGAAACAGTGAGCAAATATAATCACTAGAACGCTGCTAATAAACTGTCTAACGTGGTGTTGTTCCTTGCCGCCACTTCCTTCGACTGTTTGACAATCATGAAGATGCGCAAATTACATGGGCTGCCTTCACAAGTGCGATCAAGAAATTTGGCGACGAACCAGCAAGGAAGAAGCGCGCGAAACAGAAATTGCTTCAGCGGGCCCAAGTGCCAGGATAAAGTTGAACTGCATAAATCGAAGCTATCTTGAAGCCGTGCAAGCTAGTGAATTCCAGTATGCTTGCAGAAAACAAAGTTGGCCACAGCCTAACAGGAATTTCGGAAGACGTTTATAATTGTCTTATTAGCGAAGAGAGCCTGAGCACCACCGTCGACGTTGTACAGAGAGAGAAAGAATGAAAAAGAAACGCAGGTGGGATAGGGGTTAGAAAGATGACAGAGAGGAAAACGCAAAAAAAAAAGGAACGTGTACACATGGAGAAACACACACACAAGGCGTTCCAGTTAGTCTTTCACACAGGCCGGTAGATTGTAAGAAGCGCAAAAGCGCTTCCACGGCCTTCTTCTGCGACGGTAGGTCCTTTCGATGTTGTAGAATTCTTTTTTCAGATAGCGGTTGGTCGTCCAGTTGGTCAAGTTCGTGGCTAAGGCATGCCCTCTGTGGACTGTACTGCGGGCAGGAGCACAATATATAGCCAATTGATTCTTCATGGCCGCAGTGGTCACAGGTTGGGGTGTCGGCCATCCCCATGCGGAAGGCATAGGCTTTAGTAAAGGCAACTCCCAACCAAAGTCGATATAAAAGCGTGGCGTCTCTACGGCGAAGCTGTGATGGCGCTCGAAGACTTAATGTTGGATCAAATGAGTACAGTCGCGTATTTCTTAAATGTGGCTCATTCCATTGCGACTCGATGCACTGCCGAGCAAGTAGGCGGAGCTTCCGTGCCGCGTCAGTTCTAGAAAGAGGAATTGGGACGTGGCGCTCCTCAGTATGGGCTGAGCGGGCAGCGTGATCCGCCCGTTCATGGCCGATAATCCCGCAGTGACTTGGAAACCACTGGAACGTTATCTCATGGCCGGCATCACTTATATGGTGTAACGTCTCTGTAATATGGAAGATTAGTTGTTCGTGCGGTGCGCGTCGTAGAGGTGACAGTAGATACTGCAGTGCCGGCTTCTAATCGCAGAATATTGTCCATTTGTGTGGCGGTTCATCACCAATGTGATGAAGGGCAGTTAAGAGCGCTGCGAGCTCTGCTGCCGTCGATGTTGTCGCGTGGGTCGTCTTAAATTTGATTGTTGTAGCTTTCGCTGGAATGACGATTGCCGCCGCGGAGCTGCTTGGAAGGACAGATCCATCAGTGTAAATATGCGTTGAGTCACGGTAGTTCTAGTACAAATGTAGTATCGTGAGCTGTCTAAGGGCTGGTGATGACAGATAGCTTTTTTCGAGATACCAGGTATTGCGAGGTTGATTTTTGGCTGAGCGAGCCACCATGGAGGGATCGAAGTTCTCGCAGCCGGAGTGAAACAAGCTGGCAATGATTCATTATATGCAGTTATCGTTCGGCTGAAAGATGTGTGTGGCCTGTCCGCTGGTAGAGAGGCTAAATGGTGACGAGGATTCCTGGCTAGATGCCTTATATGGGTCTTGAGTACTTCAATTTCATTGTTTACAACATCGACGTGGGTCGACGTTGTAAAACACTGTAGAACATTTCAAGCTCTCAAGCTGCGTCTAATCACGCCTAAAGTCGGACGACTGGCCATTGTCACCGCTGTAGCCAGTGTTGAAACCTGTCCTCCACATTCTATGGCTGATATGATACGAGAGATTGTGCACGAGGAATTGTCCAGATTCAGGGACAGCACCTTCTGCCATGCAGAATATCTGCGGCACAGTTGTGCACCGCAGGCAGATGTCGCCGCCCTGCCCACTTACTTAGGCCCAACCTAGCGGCGCTTCGCCTAAGGACGATCGCAGCAACTATGCCCAACATTATGTCCACCAGCCAACGGGAAGGATGCTTTCCTACCCTGAAGAGGAGGTTAGTCAGCAACGAGAGCCTGGCTACAACCAACGTTGCGACTTTGTTCTCCAGGACAATCGTGGTGATCGCTGGCGCAATCAACCTTTCCGTTATAGGTGTGGCATTTCAGGACATATCGCTAGATTTTGGCGCCGCCGTTTCCCGACGGCTCAAGACTACCGGCCCCCGGTATATTTTCGCGGACAACGCTTTATTTGCAACTTGTTTGGGTGTTTAAATAAGGACCTGAATTTCATCACCACTGACCGAACGCCCGCGAGTATTTGCCACTTGCTTCAGAGCATAAGCGCTGCTAAAAAAAGAACCACGTAGTGCGGACGTCTACGTAACCATACTATGTTTTATTCTATAAAGAATGCATCATAGCTGTGCACTGCTTTTATTTATGCAAGGAATGAACACATAATGGTAATATTCTTTCACTCCATCACTTCGTTTACACTGCAAAGTTTCAAGCGCAATTTTTCACACCACAAAATAAGAGTCCGAGTTTCTTTGTACGTGCACACCGAAAGCCAGAAAAAACAAGGGGAAGGAGCAGGCAGACACGAACGCGCCAACCTAGTTTATATCTTGTCTGCAGCAGAATAGTGGGAACAATTATGTCACGTACACAGTGAAACCAAGTAAAACCACTAAAAGGCTGCTACAGAAATGCTTCACATATTGTACACTGTTGTAGCAAGGTGCGAATGCTCTTAGGCCAATCTAAAACCGTGGGAAAGCTGGCGCAGGAGAGTCCACATTTTTAATCCTCGATGATTCTTAAAACTTCTAGTCAACATCTCTGAGCACCTTCTGAGTGCAGGCCAAGGCGGCTGTTAATCCTTTTGTTATGCTGTATCACTGATTATTTGATCTGGCTTAAATGCCCGCCCTCTGCTTAGCACCTGCCATGGCACAGGATAATGAAACAGCATAGATCTCAAGGAATTTCAAAAACCTGTAATGGGCTGCTTGCCAGACAGATTGCGCGGTGGTAACTCTCACAAGTCTACACATTTCTAGGCAATGCCCTTTGAAGCTTAATATTGTGACCTAACTACGACCCATTATCCCCTTTATTTTTCAAGAACAGTGAAGTAGCGCCGACATATGGAATAACTTCCTTGTTTCCTTCATGTGTTTCTTCCTGAAGGTCGGCGCTTGTCCGTTCAATGAGATTCCTGAGCACCTTTTCCGCTGTGAATGAACGTAGCAGTGCGGACATACCCACCTTCTGGAGGAATCTGGCCATTGGAGTCCCCTCCTGCGAGTTCAGGATAAAATGTAAGATGAAGGGTAACTGGCGTTTCATGCCCCGAAGCTACATCAGGGCTTTGTGTCATGGTGCAGCGGAGGGCACCGGATTAGGTTGGAGAAACTGCGGTTCTGCATGCCGTCTGTGTGCGAGGCAGTGGACGGCTCGAGGTCAGCTTAGACTACCTGTGGTTGTGTAACGTGCAAAATGACTTGCACTGTACATGAGTGCTTTTGTATTTTACCGCCATTAAAATGGGGCTGCACGAGCCAGGATTTGATCTCACGACCTTGTGTTCAGTGCCCAAAGGCTGCTGCAGCAAGTAAACAGGGAAACATGCGCAAGGCAAATGGGGGAAAAAAGCATTTTCCTTCCATGAAACGGCTTGCATGCATAGGCAGGACAGCGAATGTTAGATACCTCGATATAGACTTCTGGTGAGCAACAGCACTGTTGGTTTGTTAGTTGTCCTGAAAGGGCTCTCATGTAGTACCTTTATTTGTGACGCGGTGCTTTTGGGCAAACAGGTGTTTATTTTCAAACTCCGAACAGCACTTGTTTCACATTCTTAACATGTAGGCCTTCGTTTCGGGAACAGAGGTTGTGACGCAAGTTTAAAAAAAAAGATTTTTGCACAGGTGGGCAACAAACCTTAGAATTTTTTTCAGTAATTAGACAAAAAATGTGGATATACTCCATTCATAAATTCTCATGACATCTCTGTTGACATATCTGTTAACAAAGGAACTGTCCCACATTGTCAGAACGTTATGAAATATGTGAATGTAAAAGAGTAATAATGATAATAATAATTGGTTTTTGGGGAAAACAAATGGCACAGTATCTGCCTCATATATCTTTGGACACCTGAACCGCGACGTAATGGAACGAATAAAGGAGGGAGCGACAGAAGAAAGGCAGAAAGAGTTGCCATAGTGGAGGCTGCGGAATAATTTCGACCACTTGGGGTTCTTTAACGTGCACTGACATCGCACAACACACAGGCGCCTTAACGTTTTGCCTTCATAAAAACGCAGCCGCCGAGGTCGGGTTCGAACCTGGCAGCTCCTGATGACTAGCTGAGCGCTCTATCCACTGAGCCCCCGCGGCGGGTGAATGCCCAAGGACCTTTTGCTTTCCATGATACACAGTGACTTTCTGCCGTTTTGATTAGTAATCAATTATTCCTTGGAGAAAAAAAGTTGAACATTGAGTTAACGGTGCGCAAAAGAGGCTGTTTGCACCTTAACTTAATTTTGCCTCCAGTGATGAAGGTGCCAACATATCAAGCACGCCACTAAAACACCGCGTTGACAAAAAAATTAACAGCCATTTCACACTGAAAATGCTCACTGTCACGGTGAAACCTAAAAAATAGAGCAGAATGAAGTCGTCAGTTCTCATATTTTAAACCAATTCTGAATCCCTACATGCACGACACAGATTATTCCCAAGAAATCTTTTTTCTTTTAGAAGCAAAAGAAATTTCTAATCCCACTTTGCTTAACTTTGTCATATTAGAACTCTGCCCTCTCCAAAACTTTTGTGAATACCCAAGTTCCATCACTACAAAAAGTATTTACTTAATACAGGCGCCTTAGGGTTTTTCCTTCATAAAAACTCAACTGCCGCGGTCGGGTTTGAACCCGGGAACTCCGCTCGACTACTGATCCGGAGTTCCCGGGTTCGAACCCGACTACAGCGGCTGCGTTTTTATGGAGAAAAAACACTAAGGCGCCCGTGTGCTGTGCGATGTCAGTGCACATTAAAGATCCCCAGGTTGTCGAAACTATTCCAGAGCCCTCCACTACGGCCCCTCTTTCTTCCTTTCTTCTTTCACTCTCTCATTTATCCCTTCCCTTACGGTGCGGCTCAGGTGTCCAACGATATATGAGACAGATACTGCGCCGTTTCCTTTCCCCAAAAATCAATTATTACTATTATTATTAACATGAATTAAATACATCAGCTTATAGAAATTATATTCGGGAGACTTATGATTTTGTATGAGGAGTAATCTTGGCAATACTTATTAAAAAATGTATTCTTTAAAAAAATTCGAGAAAAATTGATAGATATAGAACAAGGCCTTTTGGGGGGAAATGCCACGCAGAGAGGATGGTCTCTAAAATCGAAACATTCATTGTTAAACAGCGCGGAAAGACGGGACATGGGAAAGCATGACACACAACACAGGCGCTAACTTAAAGCTGACTTTTATTTAGAGAAACTATCCTTATAAGGTTTTCTTTCCAGAAAAAACCCCGCCAAATGAAGTTTTGGCTTGCCCTAGAGCTTGTTAGGCACCATTACATTAATACCTCTGTAATTTTCCCGCAGTATTAACATGAAATATTACTTTTGGTGCATTTTAGTAGAGAGTAGTGTAAAGGTAGGTCATTATTGCCCAACTGAAAATTTCATAACGTTAGGCCAATGAACAGAAGGAGCAGTCTCATCATGTGAACACTGCCTCAGAGCGAAGATTTTAAGTCGCTCCTACCGTGTGTGTCAATCCCAAGTGCTAGGTGCAGGTTGTGCATCGTTTCAAGTTGAATGTCTTGAGGCTGTTTAACATCAAGGAGATTTCTCTTGTGTAGCAGCAAGCCAGAAAAAGATCACTACAAAATGTTTTATAAGGCCATGTTACTCACAGGGTCTAAGAGAATTAACTGATATCTGTAAGTAAAGCAGCAGCGCGGAAATACAGCCACAACAACAAGCTCCCATTAAAGTTACCCACTTGAGCGACCGGAACATGTGCAATCTGCATCACCCTCGTGTACAACGCTCAAGAAGCATACTGCCCTGCAAAAAAAGGGAACCCTCACTGCAGCTGCTAGATTCTAGAGAAAATGTTTGCACACAAGTAAAGCAGCATAGACCAACAAAGCAAGTTGTAATGACCTTTTAACTGCGAGGATTCTGTCTAATTTCAGTTTTTAATAATTGGTGTTCACTTCTTGAGGGCTCTAAACAATGGGTGCCGCCGACTGTGCAGTGTGTTGGTGTAGAAGCTTAACAGACTAACAGGAAAATTGACACCTACTCATATGCGCTCTTACAGAGATGAAAGGCCATGATAATTGTATTAATTTTCTTTCTGTGATTTTTCTGGCACAATTAGTAAAGACATTGTTCGAGTACATATTGATGTAGCTAACTTAAAGGTCTACAGACACCAAAATTTTGTTTGCCTGTGTGTTTTATTCTTTGCGCTGATGCGTCAGACATCATATGAACAGATGCAATCAACATGGTCGCTCCAGTTAAGCTGTTAATTTATTAAAACGCGTAAATATTTGTATTTTTCGACTTCCGAGATAATGGTGCCGCAAGCAGAGTAAGTATAGTGGCTAGCACTTTTCTTTCTTGTCATTCGCAAAAGCACAGTCTTATCAGAATTGAAGACCATTGCTGGTCTGTCACACCAGGCCGCAATTTCGCGGAAAGCATCATTCAGTAATATTTGGTCAGCCACATAACTTATTGGGGTGTACAGCATGCAGTCATCGTCAAATAAACCAATTTTAACATTTCTATCAATGGAACACGCAATGTCCTTTACATAAACCAAAAATAACAGTGGACCTAGTACACTTCCTTGGGGCACGCCACATGTCACTGGAAGTAAAGTGGAAGAGATGCCACCAATATCCACAAACTGTGTTCGATTTGGTAGGTAGGAAGCAATCCAGTTTACTAAGGTCAAGAACACGCCTATTAATTTCAGTTTTTCAAGAAGTTTATTATGGGCACCTTTATCAAACGCTTTGTTGAAGTCTAAAGAAATTATGTCCAGTTGTCCAGATTTATCTAACACGGAACTAAAGTTATAGGTAGCAGTCACCAACAACGTGAAAGTTGAAAAATCTTTCCTGAAGCCGTGGTGAAATGGAGACAAGCATCCTTTAGCGTTTAATATTTCAAGTATGTGGTTAGAGATAATGTGTTCGATTAGTTTGCAGCAGGTACTCGTCAATGAAATCGGACGGTAATTGCTTAAACACGCGCGGTCCCCCTTTTTATGCAAAGGCACAACTCTGGCTGTTAGCCAGTCTTCTAATATCTAATTGATAAGGGTGTCAGCATTCTTAAGCAGTGCCACTTACCTAAACCTCCGTCAAAAGATCGCTCAGCCATGTCTCCGGCTCCAGCGCTAATATATCATTTGCTTTAGTAAAGCAAGAATGCCACGTGCAGACATGCCGTGGAGCATACCGCCATGGGCTTGCATTAAACAGGTTACGAAGCTAGTTTTTAGGAGTTTGATTTTTATCTTGCATCGTGTTTCAAAGAATCTGAGAATGGGGCATCGGTCAGCAACACTTCGGGTTTTCCTTGAGTGCAGTTTTCTTAACAGGCACGTCTCAGTAAGGACTTTTGTTTTTGTTTTCTAAGCGAAATGTGTGACCCCAGGGCATCAATGATGGGTGAAGGTGTGATGAATAATATATTAGAGATTCAATGAATGGAAACAGGTTAGCTGATTTCATGAAGTCCAGTAGAGAACGACGGTACGGTCCCTGCGTCCAGGCAATGTATGAAGCAAGGTTGGTTGGTGAAAGACCTGCTATCATCAGGTGCCGGATCCTTGTAGGCTTGAGAACTGGGCAGTCCCACAGTAAGTGATGTATGTCGGCCTCAATGTCTTCGTGTTTACATATCGGACACCCTGGCCGAGGAAACAATTCTCGGTATTGAGGCCACTTCCGAGTGATTGCTGGTGTTAGGGCAACCCCGACCCGGATCCTCCTCTGCACGGGTAAGACCGCGGGGGAGGGTTACCGCACTCGGAGGGATCAGAGCACGAGTGTGGCGCCGGAGGAGTTCCTTTCTTGATGAAAGGAGGGTAAAATTGTCCAAATGAAGGAGCCGAGGCGGTGATGTGTTTGTTTTCGTAAGGCGGGTCAATAAATCTGCCTGGCTTTGATAGGTCAGCATATCCCGTGGGACACTCTCAATAGTGAGGATTTGTAGTTACAGCTAAGATGCTTATTTGGGATCCTGTCGATTTTTTGTTACACGCGTTAGATTACGTGCAAAGAACCTTAAGTAGAGCGCGGTACAGATCATTTCGAGTTCTCGCAAATGCGCATTCGTTGTACCTCAATAATATTAACTAGCCAAAAGATGAAAGGTCTCTTAATAGAAATTCGTAAGAGAATCGTTTTAAGGCAGCTTCACTTACCTACACCACCACCCAGAGATCGGCCGGCACCGGCGTACTGAAAGCATTCACATTAGCCACGCCAACAAGAAAACCGTAGACAAACAAAATACACAGCGCCATGAAATACCTGAAGCACAATATTGAGATGGTTTTCACGAGTTCGCTTGTTTATCTTGCGCCCTGCCTGTGAAGTACGTTCAAAAACGCAACATGTTATTACGATTCAAGTCCCTTATTCTGCTAATAGTTTACTTGAAAGCATGAGTCACCCAGACTTCCTATTAAATAAAACCACGTAATACCTCCAGCAGACATTTAAATCGTGATTATGCAGGCTAGCCTACCTGAATATCAGCAAACTTTGGGAAGGCGGATCACTCAATTTGAATGCCTGAAATTATGATGGGTTGCTTTATTGAAATTCTTTTCGGAACCATTGTTCTAAACAAGCGTCACTTACCAAGTCTTCCGCCGAGAGATTGACCGCTTCTGCTAGACATATCATAAATTAATGGCGGCAACAGAGCCGCAGAGCATGTACCATAGAACTTGGTGGCATATACGCTCCGAAACGGTATTAACCTGTCAATATTTCTTTTTCGTATCTTTCTCTTGAGCTGTTTAGAAGGATGTAAAATTTTTGCGCCAGTATTGCGTGAATAGTCATTTTAGCTACGCAGAAATTGCTTACAGGTGAACAATCAGTAATGATCTCCTAATTAAACCAACGCACATCTTTGGAATGTGTCGAAACATATGACATTGGCTATATTGCACGGAAAGCGTGATCAGAAAAGCTCTACACACCGTATTCTCAGTTCATGCTTTGCATATTGCTCGTACTTTAATCGTTTTCACTTCGATTCACCGCTCTGGCTCAGTAGTTATGGCGCTCGGCTGCTGACCCGAAAGACGCGGGTTCAATCCCGGCCGCGGCGGCGGAATATCTATGAAGGCGAAACTCTAGAGGCCCGCCTACTGTACAATGTCAAAACATGTTAATGAACCCCAAGTGGTCAGAATTTCCGGAGCCGTTGACTACGGCGTCCCTCATAGCCTGAGTCGGTTTAGGACGTTAAACACCAAAAAACAAAATAACCAATAAACTAATTGTTTTCACGTCTCAATGAGACGAAATGCTCCTTTAATGATACTTTAATGTAATCTCCATTCTAAACACGCGCCACTCAACTGCACCTCCACCCAGAGATCGCGCAAAGATGTCTCTGGTTCCTCCGAACAGATGTCGTAAAGAATAGTCATATGAATGTGCCGAGAGCAGAACACTGCAGAACATACAGCTCTATATATGCCGCTCAAGGAAAATTATGTGGTTCTTGTATAGAGCCTTGTATTGAAAAAAAAAATAGACTGCATCACCGCCGGATTAGAGCTAAGGTACGTCATCCCCACAATGTCAAAGTATTTTTTATGGCGTATGACACCGAGAAATACATCATCAGCAAAACCCATTACAGCTGGAACTCATACTCATGCTTTAAACATTGTTTGATCCTGATTAATTTTGAATGTCCAAAAGAATGAAATGTCTCTGATAAATATCACGGGTATATTTTCCTTGTAAAGAAGCTTCACTTACCGACCCCTCCGCCCAGAGATCGCCCGGCTCCTGCAAAGAAATATCAGGCACCGATACTATTTATTTATTTGGAACACCTTACAGGCCTGTAGGGCATTGTGTAAGGGGGGCGGCAAAACATCAAGATGAAATTTAAAAGGGGACAAGCAAAAACAGGGAAACAAGGCGCTAGACATGACAGTAAAAATTTGAAACACCTCAATATAGTAGAGAACAGTTTGAAAGTTTATTGAAAAAGATGCATAGGTAAGATGTACATAAATTGATGATTACAGAAGGAGGTCCCAAAGTGGAGACTGTCAGGGGGACCTCCTGTAATTAATTGCATATTTGAAGTAGGATAAATATATGGCAGATAGAAATTACATAGCGGAACACAGGTGCATTGAAAAGTAAGATCTGAAATAACAGTTTAGTCATGCTAAATTTTAAAAACACATTTTGCAAACACAAAAAGAGAACATAGAACAAGCCCTCAGGCAATAGAAGTCGTACACAATACTAACAGGTTTCACTGGCGTGGCAATTGAAGGCAATTATACAGTACATAGTTTTTCAAGTTTTTATGGAATTGTGCTTCGGTGCGGAATGATTTGATGGTTGCGGGTAGCGAGTTCCAGACAGTGATTGCTGAAAATAAAGCGGACTGCTTGCCATAATTAGTTTTGACATTCGGAAGCAAAAGATTATGTTGTTCAGCGAATCTAGTATTATTAACGTTACACAAACAGGAACCTGAAAATATAGGGAGAGTAGTGCTATTGTGACGGGCGCGATAAATTAATAAACCTAGTTTCAGTTGGAGTGAACAAAGGAGAGGTAAGATATTGAGCCGGCGGTAAAGGGGAGCACTGGATGCGGTGTATGAGCTGAATGTCATTATTCTAACAGATTGGTTTTGAAGATGACACAAAGAAGAAAGATGGGTATAGTACGTGTTACCCCACGATGATAAACAGTAATTGAGGTGGCTATGAATGAATGCATAATAAAGTGAGCGAAGAATATGCTCTTGGAAATAATAACGCGTTCTAATTAGTATACGCATACCGAGTGCAACACAGAAATAAGAACGCATGATGAGTAAAGGTAAAGTTGACATGGGAACACCGTGATAAATCTAAAAAAGGCACACAGGGTACATCACACAAAAAATAAAATTAAAAACAACATGGCGCGTTTAGTAGTGTCAAAAAAATTTCGAAAACAAACACACACAAAAAAAAGAGAGGAAACAAAGTAAACGAAATGCGTAACAGAAAACGTAAATGAGATTGCATCAACATGCTAAGATGGTTTCAGTGAAATGTGCGATGAGTTGGTGATGGAAGGTATCAAGATTAGACAGGGAGGAGATGTCTGGGAGGTTATTCCATAATCTGATGCCTCGCGGAAGTGCTGACTCATTGAACGCTAATGTGCCACCATAGATGCGTGTAAAACAGAGATGATTGTGCAATCTTTTAGATGTGCGAGATGGGACATTTAGGTGAAATGAGCAAGATCTATTAGAGTGCACGTACTTGTGAAATAATGTTAGTAAAGCGTTGTCACGGCGTATGCCTTAAGATTCCAAAGAAATGTCGGTTTTAATCTGAGTGACGCTTGAATGGTAGTGATAGTTTTTTTAGATGAATCGGGCTGCCTTATTATGAATGGCTTCTAATGTGGTGACCATGTTGTTGTAATAAGGAGACCAAATGGAGGAAGCGAACTCGAGCTCTTGTCGAACAAATGTTACACACGGCAACATAACAAATTAAACTATGCAACACATAGCTACATAACATTCATCAAGAAAACTAATTAATTGAACGTTCACGCATGCCCGGTTTCTCTTACATAGAGGTGCAGCTAACTATTGTAAATAATTTAGGTTCACTTTCACCCTATGTCTTCCGCTGAAGCATGAGCCGCCAAGGTGTTCTTACGACAGCCAAGGCCATGCTTCGACTGATTGAAATTAATTTGATACGGCTTAAGCTATCGGGTAAGCACCAAGACAGTAGTGCGAACCACCGGAGCCGAACTTCATTCTTTTTGTATTGCAAGGCACTCAATTTTTTTTTCTGGTGTTTTCAAAATGACGAATTTTTGCTAAATTAAAATGATTCTTCTAAACAAACTTTTTACCTACGCCTCCGACAAGAGATCGACCGGCTCCAGTACAAAAATAAACGCATTAGTCACACATCTTTTCCAGTATGTGCAAAAGTTGGAGCAGCTAATAACTTATTTGTTTGAAGGAGTGGACGTTTTCTGCACAGGCATGGTCAATCACGATCTAATGATACCTAATGAACATCTTTAGGAGGCAGTGAATCTCGAATATATGAAATAACCAGCCTGGTAAGCACTACAAGCAATGATCGAGAAACTGAGTGAAGACTTCATGCATTTCGCTTTGTTTCTCTTTTAGCGCTGTCTCTCTTCCAGCCCACAGGGACGGGATTCGAAGGCGCAGGCCCCTTTGCCAAGCCTTGCAGCCCTTGCAAGCCGAGCACCAGGCAGGGGCGAAGCTTGTACTTATTTTGAAGAAACCGGTGGGTAACCAGCGTTCCGCAGGAGTTACCGCAGTGGTGGCCAAGTGGTTGAGCATCCGCCTCTCATGCGAGAGGTGCGGGGTTCGATAACCAGTGTCGCCGGATGCCCACCTGAGAAAGAATGGGTACAAGCTTTCCCCTTGTCTGGTGTTCGGAGTATTTAGGGTGAAATGCTTGGGAAATGGGTCTCTGACCCCACCTTGAGAAGTCGAAAATACTTTGTGCCATGGCGCTCTTTGGCCATGGATGCACTTGCGCCGTAAAAATTATTTGTGATCATCATCTTCATCTTTTCGCGTGAATAATTGTTTCTCAGCACAAAGGAAGAAAGCTCCCTTTCGCCAACTAACTGTTCTAAACCAGCGCCACTAACATACATGCGTGCGTCATTAGTAGGTAACGATATCAGTTACATTAGGGCGGCAAGTATGCCACCCGTAGACACAGAGAAGAAGAGTTTTGCAGGTATGCCTAAAACTTGATGCAGGGTCAATTATTTTGAAGTCCGCGTTTTTCTCTTGTGTCATGTTTCACTGAAGTTTGAAAATTCAACACCTAGTATCAACACTTAGCATTTTATATGAGCGCACTTTTCTCAACGTGGCTGTTATAGCAAAATCTCATAGTAAATCGGTAAGCGAACTTTTTAACATCCCGTCAAGTTTATGTTATACGGGATGGACTGCCAGCAAACCATCATGAGCAGAGCATACATAGCAAGAAAAGCTCAAGTTTGGGCTAGTTGGTTCATGATTCACTAATAAAACTGCGCGAAATGCGGAGACAAAAGGCAAACAATTACGACGCGCTGGTCCTGTCGTGTATGTTTGTCTTTTGTCCCTGTGTTTCGTGCCGTTTTCTTTTTGAATGACTACCTAGCGCATACCGAGTTCTTTCTTTCCGCAATGCTCGCACCGAAAAGATTTTGCCCCGTCGAAAAGTTGAAAGGACCCTTTAGTCAAACTGATAAGGAAAACATCACTGTGCGTGAGCGTCACTTACCAACACCACCACCAAGAGATCGCCCGGCTCCTGTGTAGGGACAGAACTGACATAGTCACCCCTGTCGACTAACAGTATACACACCGTGGGGCACCATGCTATGACTTCTTTGCGCAGAATAATCCTTGCGTCTTGTTTTGAGATATGTATTTATTTACCCTGCTAAAAGCTTTATCTATACGGACGTTGATAGTTGGAACATGAGCCACCAAGAGCTTCTAAGTAGAACGTTCATTTGGGCGAGTTGGTATAGATGCATCTTTAATCCTACGTTATTCGCGCTGTTTTACTAAAGATGCAATAGCTTCTAGTAATTTATACTACGCAATATCTCCAGCAGACTGCCAAATCCTCATTCCAGGGGTTAGCATACCAGCAACACAATATTAGCGAAGCGTGCGCAGCGGGATCTAGCGTTCATTCTTTCAATATTGCTTATAAGTCAATTATTTTGAAAGTCCAAATCGAAGAGAGGGTACATTAATGAAACTGATAAGAGAATCAGGGTTATAAAAAAGGGTTACTTAGCTACTCCACCGCTAGCGAGCGCCAAGATTGTGCATAGAAATACGATATATTGGTGGCGCTAACATACCTGTAGTAGAGACACCAAAGATCATGTAGAAGTAAGGGTTTCATAGCCAGATTTACGAAGTAATTTTTACCATTTGGCAAGTCGGTTTTTCGTCGTTTTTTAGAATTCACGAGTTATTATTCACCCTAATTATTCAAACTAATTGAATCCTTTAGTAGCGAAAGTTTTTCGGCAATATTAGCAGAGAGCAAAGTCTTTTTCCTGATTACATCATAAGCAAACGGTCGCCTTCTTCTTACACCGGTTAGACTGCCTGCAAAATTAGGCCTAAGACACATGTTCGGCAGTCTGTAATCTTGATTATACGGGCTTGGCTGCGCAACCAGCGTCATGTGCTAGGCGCGAGACAAACGACTTCGGCTTTATAAAATGCTATTGTTAGCATAATTATACTCGTGGCTTGTCAGAAGTGCGAAAAGTCTCTCGTCATGTTGATCAGGGAATCACTGTTGTAAAGAAGGGCCACTCACGTACGCCTCGGCCATGAGATCGCTGAGTCATTTCTCCAGCTCCTGCCGAAAGGTATGGTTTGCATTTGAGACCTAGGTGTCCTGTGAGAAGATACATCTCGGAACACAGCGCCGTATGTGTACCTGAAACTGGCTAGGGAGTTAAGTTTTACTTGTGTTTTTCCCCCCTGTTTCGAAAATTTTCAGAATGTTGCACGTAGTGGTAATGCTTAGAGTTTTTGATAGTAGCGCAGCATTGTAAACTTCGATGCTGGACAAATTTCGTAATTAGAGCTGAGGCAACTCTCCCGCAGCCTGTTCCGTTTTTGTTATACGGGTTAGACTGCATGAAAAGCAGCATCAGCAAAGTGCTACATATGACATCCCCAGTTCTTGCTTTGCCTCTTGCTTGTACCTCATTAACTTTAACTGGAAAAGGTAGGTTGGCCCGTGTAATAAAACTTATTCGAGAATCAGCGAACGAGCGCCTCATACCTACTCCACCGCGATGAGATCTACCGGCTCCTGTGTAGAGAAAGAATTTTCATTATTGACGCCAATATGCCAACAGCAACTACTCCCGTGCAGACTGTACTATATACTGTGACATCTCTGAAGCACCGTAATTAGCTACTTTCATGATGCTGTGCTTGTCTAGCGCTCTTCTTTTGGGGTACGCTCGAATAATACGATAATTAAATACATTTCAAGTGCCTCTTTTAAACGCATTTTTACAGAAAGAATGAACTGCATCACGTTCCCGCCGCCGTGGTGGCTTAGTGGCTTTGACACTCGGCTGCTGACCCTCAAGACGCGGGTGCGATCCCGGCCGCGGCGGTCGAATTTCGATGGAGGCGACATTCTAGGGGCCCGTGTACTGTGCGATGTCAATGCACATTAAAGAACTCCAGGTGGTCCAAATTTCCGGAGCCCTTCACTATGGCGGCCCCCTTGCCTGAGTCGCTTTGTGATGCTAAGTTCCCAAACCATGCAAGACGTTCTTGTAATTAAAGACAAGGGAGACGTAAAGCGGAATTCTAAACCCAACGTGAGTAAAATGAGGGAAATATGAACAGTAATTTTAGCGCCCAGAATAATGAACGGTCGCTTTAAAGGGGTGATGGCAAGATTTACCGATAAATAGTGGTTTTATGAATTGCAACTAGAAATTATCGGCCCTAACCTCCTCGTCTTGGGACCGACTGCCACACAGAAGCAGCCTGAATGACCGACCCGACACCTCCGGCGTCTTCGTCAAAGCTACCTTAACGCACGGTCGATGCGGAGCAGAGTGAGGGCCTACTAGAGCCCTGCCGTGGCAGACTGTGGTGAAGCCGCCGAGATCGGGCAGAGGCCAAGCAGGACAGGAAAGGACGCAATTTCCTCTACCTTTGATCGTGACTTCTCTCGTAGCCTCTCTGCACCCGTACTCCCAAAAACCGACAACTCACTGCCCTGGGTTCACTATGCGGAGTGCTTAGTTCAGCTGTTCAGTCCTGGGTAAACGCGTGAACGTCGGCTTATGTCGTCATAGACCGCGAGCACGCCAGCGTTTCCAGCCTTCCACACGGTTCAGGAGGCCATTAGAAGATCTAATTACAAATTGGTTGCTCCACGATATGGCCTCATATTTGGTCATTTGCTCCGAAATATATAGCGAGCATGCAATCAACAGCTCGTGTCAAAAAAATGTGTCATGTCCCTTTAATAAAATTAAGAAAGTAAGAATTGTTCCAAAAAATCGTCACTTACAAACACCTCCTTCGAAGGATAGACCGGCTCCTGCGTGGCGATAACATATATTAGTCACGCCAATAAACAAGCAGTATAGCACAGCAGAACACAGTGAGCCTCGATCCAAGGTTAGAATAACCAGTTAATTAATACGCTTTTGTGCGTTTGTCTTGAGTGGTGTTGAAAAATGGGCAGATAGTGCACCAATACTTTATAATTATTTTAACAGATGTGTAGAGGACATTTTCTACTGGAGATCGAGCCGCCACGATATACTAAACACAGCAAAGACGCATGTTTGAGTAGCAATCGAAACTCTTAATATTGGCTACAGTGGAAAGCACCAACAACAACGCTCTACAAACAGTATCATGAGTTCATGCCTTCTGCATAAAACCTAGCTGCATAAAATTTGATCAGGCAGAATAATGAGTTGAATGATCATATTTGCCCTGTTTGTTTCACATAGTTGTGCCTCCAGCTATTGAACGTAATCTGGATTCTAAGTAACAATACATTATTCATTTACGCAGAACCGCAAAGTAACTATTATATCTAAGGCGTTGCTTCGACTGAGTGGAATTATAATGGTACGGCAGGAGCTACCGCGTAAGCGTCATTAGAAAGTGCGACAGAGCGGATTCGGGCTTCATTGTTTTCGCATCGCAGGGTGCACAATAACTTCGAGTCTTAAAAATTACAAATTGTCTCATTATTCAAATTAATAGTTGTTTCATTGTTCAAAACAAGCGCCTTACGTACACCTCCGCCAAGAGGCTGTCCGGCTTATGCATAACATTAAACACATTAGTCACACCAGTATTGCAAGAGCAGGCACTTCGCTATAACTTGCGCCATAATATGCCGAAAGATGATTTATCAAGTATATTTACTTGAGCGCTCGTTTTTCATGTGTTTTCCTTTGAAGTATTCAAGAATTGTGCACTATTTCATTATGTTTAAAAATCTACGATTAGCGGATGTTTTGTGCAGAAGCGTGAAACACCAAGAATTTCCATTACTCGCAGCTAAATCACATCCCTGGTAGACTGTCGAACAAGAATTGCACGTTTTAGGCCACCTGAAATTGACGACCAGCAAAGCGCGCGGTACCAGCTGTCGAACTCATGCTTTCAGTATTACTTGCTCTTCAAGAGACTTGAACGCGAAAAATTCCGACGGGTCCATTTATCGACAAAGTGGTTATTGAACAGGCTAATGTTATTGAACACTTAACGCGAGAGGTAAAGGATCTGCATAGCAAGAATACCGATCTTGAAAATCAAAGTCGGAGGCAAAACCATGTCTTCTATGGCGTTAAGGACAGCAACCAATCAGAAACATGGGAAGAATCTGAGAACCTAATCAAAAGCATCTGTCAGTCAAAGCTAGGGATCGAATTGAAAACTGTACAAAGGGCGCACCGTGTCGGGCGTTTCAGTGATAAGACTGCACGACCTATAATAGTGAATTTTGCCTCCTATAAAGAGAAACAAGAAGTCATGAGTTGCGCGAAAAAGTTTAAGGGTTCTGAGTATAGCGTGGATCAAGATTATTCAACAGAGACACGTAATGTTCGGAAGCGACTGTGGGAATACGCAAAAATTCAGGAGGCCGACAAAAGCAAGATAAAACTAAAGTACGACAAACTTATTCTGAACGGAAAGGCTTTTATATGGGACAAGGAAAAGCAGGTGGTTGTTCCCGCCATGAAACGATGACGCCCCATTCATCCAAGGAAAAGCCTCCAATGAGATTTAGTTGCCGTAATCGTTAACTACAGAAGCATTGTAAATAAAGTGGATGAGTTTGCTAGTCTTCTAGAGTCTGTAAAGGCAGACATAGTATTTGGTACTGAATCATGGTTAGATGCATCAATCAGGGATAGCGAGGTGTTTCCTAAAGAATTCATTGCTTACCGCAAAGACAGATCCCGGTTTGGCGGGGGCGTCATTCTGTTGGTGCATTCCTCTTTTATTTATTTATTTATTTATTCAAAATACCTTACAGGGCCCAGAAGGGCATTGAGTAAGGGGGGCAAAACAATAGATTAAGCAAATAGGAAGAATAAATTAAAAACAACGCGTGATACAAGGCAAAAATTGAACACAATTATAAATATACAGGGCAAAACGTAACTAAAAGACATACATCACCGCGAGCAACAAAAATTAAATTAGTAGCAAGAATGCATCGCAAGTACCCAATAGGCATCAAAAGGA
Source organism: Amblyomma americanum (assembly GCF_052857255.1). Lineage (NCBI taxonomy): Eukaryota > Metazoa > Arthropoda > Arachnida > Ixodida > Ixodidae > Amblyomma > Amblyomma americanum. The sequence continues at coordinate 78,208,911 of NC_135499.1, forward strand.
AAAAGCAGTAGTCATAAAAAACATACAGATGGCTGAAATTGCACAAGAAACCAAAACTTTGTAAAATACCAACGAGAAGAAAAGGGGACCAAGGACACAGAACAACCTGAAACAAGACACAATGTCGTTAAAGAAAATGTTTGTGCAGTTGGTCTTGAAATGATTGGTGGTTGCCGATAGATGCGATACAGTTGGGAAGATCATTCCAAAGAATAATGGCACGTGGAAGTGCAGATGAATTGAATGCTAAGGTTCTTCCGTAAATGCGTGTAATGCTATACTGATTATGTAGGCGGCGTGAAATGCGTGAAGGCTCTTCGAGGGGCAAGGGAGATGGCCTGGTGCTATGACGATATTTATGAAGTAAGCATAAAAGAGCGATGGAGCGACGAATATGTAATGGTTCGAGGGAGATATCAAGTTTAATCTTAGTGATACTGGACTGGGGGTGGTACTTTTGTGTGATGAAACGAGCGGCTCTATTTTGTACGGATTCAAGCATGTTGATCAGGTAATTTTGATAAGGGGACCACATAGGTGAAGCAAATTCTAGTTGAGGACGCACGATTGTTAAGTAAGCGACTTTTCTCACGTTATTAGGGGCGTTTCGCAAGTTCCTGCGCAGGTACCCAAGTGATCTTGAAGCTTTGGCACAGATGGATTGAATGTGTGTGGCTCATGAAAGATTATCTGTGAGGTGAATACCTAAATACTTATAAGATGATGCCCGAGACACTGCGGTACCTTCAATGGAGTACGAGAAATTAGAATTAGTACGCTTGCGGGTGAAAGAGATGACCTTGCATTTAGATGAGTTGAGCATCATTTGCCATTTACTGCACCAATTTGAAATTAAGTTCAGGTCAGTTTGGAGGGCAAGGTGATCATGCATATCATTACTAGATGTCGATTACAATGATGTTGAATCAATATGGTGTACACTTACGCTGCACGACAACTCGTCATACGCTGTTGGATCATTTTATCGCCCTCCCGGTTCTGATCTGAGCACTTTGCAATCACTTTATGAAATCATTTCCGAGGTTTCCCAAAAACCGATATTGCTCGGGCGTGATTTCAATCTGCCGGATCTGCACTGGGGTGATGGCATGTGTGTAACCACAACAGGTTGTGGAATCGATATAGAAATGAAGAGCATCATAGATACTTTTGGCTTAGTACAGTACGTTCAGGAACCAACTAGGGATAAAAATGTTTTAGATCTTTTCTTTTCCAACTCTCCGCATTAAGCTAATGCTGTTCATGTTATTCCAGGCATTAGTGATCATCAGGCGGTCATTGCATGCATAAAAGCATCGCGTAGTAGACAAAAGAAATGCGAGTCAAGGCGAGTCTTTTTTTACGATAAAGGTGACTATGCTAGAATGTCCGAAAAATTACAAAATCACTTGCCCGTTTTTGAGTGCTTTTATGATGAGTGCGATATTCATGAATTATGGCGTTTATTTGAGCAAAAACTTTTTGAACTGAGGGATGCACACGAGCCAAGTATAGATTCAGCTAGACTGAAGAAACGCAGAAAGCCATGGGTGACTGCCAGTTTGATAAAAATGATAAGGAAAAGAAGGCGTGCGTACCTCAAGTTTAAGAGAACAAAACGGGAAGATGACTTCAGCAGATTACTTGTACTAACGCGTGAGCACAAAGAAAACTAAAAACTGCGAAAGAGGAGTACTTTAAAACGCTGGACGTTAAAATGAAGAAAAACCCTAAACTTTTTTGGCACTACTTAAGGGAGTGTGGAACAGATTCATCTGGTGTAGGTGAAATCGTTTATAATCAACAGGTCATCTCAGGTGACTTAGAGAAGGCAACGTGTTTTAATAATCACTTCAAGTCTGTTTTCTCCCCTAACCATATCAACAGTCACCAACATTACACAAGTTATGCGCCAGCAATGCCGCCAGTCGAAATAAGTGTAAGAGGGATTCTAGCGCTCCTAGAGGATATAGATGAATCAAAGGCCTGTGGTCCCGACGGCATATCACCCCGGTTGCTAAAGAACTGTGCTTATCCTATCTCACAGTATCTATGCCTTATTTATAAAAAATCTTTGGATACAGGTCTTTTACCACACGACTGGAAGATAGCTCATGTGGTCCCGATTCACAAAGGCGGATCAAGAAAAGATGTATCAAATTACAGGCCTATTTCTCTAACATCAGTTTCATGCAAAATTTTTGAGCACATCTTATACACAGAAATAATGAACCACCTGGTAAAGAATGATTTGTTGATGAAGGAACAACATGGGTTCCGGAAAGGTTTATCATGTACTACTCAACTTGTTGAATTTTATCACGAACTTGTATCTGAAGTTGACCGCGGGGGCCAAACAGACTGCATATTTCTGGATTTCCGGAAAGCGTTTGACACTGTGTCACACCCACTCCTTCTCTATAAACTAAAAATGTTGAATCTGGACACAGCTGTTATAGTATGGTTTCAAAATTATTTGCTCGGCCGCCGCCAACGTGTAGTCCCCAATGGTGTATGTTCAGATTACGTTGATGTGACATCAGGGGTCCCACAGGGGTCGGTCCTGGGGCCACTCCTGTTCTTAATCTATATAAATGATATTTCACTCGGTATCTCCTCATGTATACGTCTGTTTGCGGATGACTGCGTTTTGTACAGGAAAATTAACAATGCCAATGACGTCGTTCAACTCCAAACTGACTTAACACTTATCCACGATTGGTGTCTGAAATGGAAAATGTCTTTGAATACGGAGAAATGCGCTCATCTTTGTTTTTCACGAAAAAAAATCAAAATCCAAGCTCAGTATCGCATAAGTAATGAATTGATCACACAGAAATGTACTTACAGATACTTAGGTGTTATACTAACGGATGACTGTTCCTGGAATGCTCACGTGGATCATGTGGTTACCAAAGCCGGTAGGGCACTAAATTTCATACAGCGGAGTTTAAGGTCTTCCCAGCCAAACCTCAAGAAAACTGCTTTTCTCTCTTGTGTTCGACCTATCATTGAATATGCCTGTATTGTATGGGACACTGCACATCGGGTGTTAATTGAAAAACTTGAAAAAATTCATAACAGAGCAGCAAGGTTCGTCTTGGGCAGGTACGGGCGAAGGGATAGTTGTACAGCAATGAAAAAAGAATTGCAATGGGAACCACTCGCTTCCCGTAGATAAAAATTGAGGCTAAAATTGCTGTACCTAATAGTTCATGGAAAAACGGGGATTGATTTTGAAAATTACTTAAAACAGCCCTTTTACGTTTCTCAACGACATGACCATTCCCGTAAAATTAGAGAGTACCGTACCAGGACGAACTTGTTTGCAAATTCATTTTTTGTTAAAACAGTGCAACAGTGGAACCGGCTTTCCGAGGAGCAAGTGTGCTCTGCAAGTGAAGATGTATTTTTTGCCAATCTATAACCCCCCCTGCTATAACGCCTTCGGGCAAATGCGGGGTAACTCTTGAATAAAGAATAAAGAATAAAGAACTGATAGAGGATCAGCATTCAAAAGAAGCGCCACTTACCGACACCTCCTCCTAGAGATCTTCCGGCTCCTGTGTAGAGAAACCACGGTAATCAGTCGCACCAACGTAGCAACAACGAACACGCCATTCACTGCGTAATGACCTCCCTGAGCAAAATTATCAGTTATCTTTGAATAAGCGCGCTCGTAGCGTTTCTTGCTTCAAAGCATATAGGAACAATGCCCCAATCAGTAACGCTTAGGAAGTCTTATTTGGGCAGATGCTTTCTGCACAGGTATGAGCCGCCACGATTTTCGAATTGCTGTTAAGGCCCACCTTCGCAAGACTGATGGATCTTTTTATAACCTTCCAACTTCAAGAAAAGAATGTTAAGCAATGAGCGGGTCAGCGATCTCTGATTTATTGCTTTCTGTATCTCTTGACCTTGAATAGTTTTGATGGCCTAGAATGATCAAATGTGTCTTAAGTGAAACTCAAACACTTAATATCTTTCTAAACAAGCCTTACTTACGTACGCCTCCTCCCAGAGATCGGCCGGAACCTGTGTCGATATGTCGTACACATTTGTAATGCATTATAGCAAGAGCAAACACTGCGTTACCTAGCTCAATAAAAATTTGTAAACTAGAATTATCAGTTAACTTCTTCGGTATCTATTTTTGCTATGCCACCCGGTTTGAAATCATCTGCGAAGAGTTCACATATTATTTGTACTTCTGCAGCGCGGCTTCCATCAACGCGACCATTTTGAGAATTGTTTTTCTGGGCTCTTAGCAGCAGGATGAATAAATAAATTGAGATTTTTTAGCATATGTTCTTTTTACAATTATGGGCCTCCGAGATCAATGCAGATAAGATATCTCTGGTAGACTGCGCAATTTTCACACTGCGCACTGCTGTGCAGGACACTGAATAACGAGCTTCACTTTTGCTTTTGTTTGTACCTGAGTAGTTTGACTTTCCGAAATGGTCACCGAACCATTTTATGAAGTTGAACAACAATCATCGTTCTTAAGAAGTTTTACTTACCTATGCCGCCGCCCAGAAATCGGGGCCTGCACCTGCGTTGAGAGAGATAACTGTTTTTCCACATCACCATCATCATCATCCTGAATACACCAACTGCACGACAAAGATCCCTTCCATGTACCTCCAATTAACCCTCTTCTTTTTCAGCTGGGCCCACTCTATGCCTACAAACTTCCTAATTTTATCCACCCACCTAGCCTTCTGCCGACCCCTGCTACGCTTGCCTTCCCTTGGAGTCCACTCCGTTACCCTCAAGGACCAGCGGTTATCGTGACTTCGCAATTCATGCCCTGCCCAAGCCCATTTCTTCCTCTTGATTTCGACTAGGATGTCATTAACCCGCGTTTGTTCCCTCACCCACTCTGCCCGCTTCCGGTCTCTTAAAGTTAAACTTATCATTTTTCTTTCCATGACTCGCTGCGTTTTCCTTAACTAAAGCTGAACCCTTTTCATCAGCCACCAACCACGTTTCTGCCCCGTGGGCGAGTACCGGTAAGATAGCGCTGTTGTACACTTTTCTCTTCAGGGATGTTGGTAAACTGCCATTCATGATCTGAGAGAACTTGAGATATGCATGCGCTCCACATTGATATAAAAGTAAATCTCAAGAAACAGAGCGAAATGACCTCGCTGTAGCAGATTATCCAGTTCATCTTTACGAATAGGAATGTGTTTCTTGCGTTCTTTTTTTATGTCGCAAAATTGTGATACCTGACAGGCCCTTATCTTTGCAAATGTTTTGTATAGAATCATGAGCCACCACCTCCTTCAACGTATTACAGCAAAGCAATAACTCCGCAAACTGTGAAATCTTTCTTTCACTGTATAGGCTACTTCGAAATCAATCTCAGCGGATCATGGTACAGCAGAGCCTGCTTGAATCCTTTCTATATTTCTTGCTCCTCACCGATTTAACTTCCAGAGATAAGAGAGATACATTAGTCGAATGGATTAGGGTATCATTGTTTTAAAGAAGCGTCGTTGTCCTACACTTCCGTCCAGAGATGGACCTGCTTCTGTGCAGAGATGCACTGGACATAGTTGACGTCAGCATGCCGAGAGCGTGAACCGCAGGGAACACACCGTCGTAAGGTTACTTTGAAGCAGAATTTTCAGTGACTTCTTTTAAGTGCTGGAGTTTATCTTGTTGTCTGTTGAAAATATCCGCCGATAGTGCACCAATTATTTATACCTAATAATTAGCCCTGTACTTTAGAGGACGCTTTCCAAAGGATCCTGAGGCACAAAAAAATAGCATTTAAATCTAAGCATCTCTTTATCACACTGCAGAATCTTCATTACACGAGTTATATTGCCTTGAAAGTATTACGAGCAATCGAGTCACACCAAATCCTGACTTCATGCTTGGCATATTGCATTTTCCTTCAGTTGTGTTTAATTGTACCGAAACTCATTGGTTCGGTTCAAAATAATGTATATGGGAATCATTCCTGTAATAGAAAGGTACGTACCTACACTTGCCCCAGAGGTCGCTCAGCCATGTCTCCATACCCTGCGCAATCAAAGAAAGCATGAAAATTAGCCATGCGAGTACAGCAACAGTTGAGAACCCACGACCACTCCGACAAAGACATTTTCATAAGAGACGCATCACGTTTTTTTAAGTATTTTTCTCGTGCTTTGTTTCGAAGAATGTGAAGGTTGGAGTTCGCGAAATAATTAAGCAATATCAATATAAGAAATCAACCAACGTAAATAATTAGCGAGACACAGGGTTTCCAATCCATGCTTTGTTCGTTCCTTGTTCTTCAAAAACTGGGAGTACTGATGAAGAAGTAAGTTTTCTTTTATTCAGGGCAGTAAGTGAATATTCATTACCTGCAAGCGCCACATATCTAAACCAGCGCCCGGAGATCGATCTGAGATAAGCGCACTTGCTGCGTAGGAATACTGTAGATATTATAGAATGGCGAATATGTCCAAACGAGGCGTATTCTGACGCTTAGTGTAAATTCCTACCCTGCCACTCAATAACAATCTCAACTGCGGCAATATTGCCTCAGTGCAGTCTGCTGAATCGGTTTCAGATTCTAGTGGGAGATTTTCTTTCTGACATTAGCAAGACGCTTTCTACATCTAAAGGGCTGAAATATATGCTGACTGTAGCTTAGTGTGTTAATTATTCAGTAATATTTTTATTTACTTGTAGCTGTTCGGCTTTTTAAAAAAATATTCACAGTGAATGTTTTCCTCCGCAAGATTGCTGAAGGTTGCCCGGTATGTATTAGTCCCTTCGAGACACGACAACCTTGTGCATTAACTTCGAAGTCTACCGGGCGCATCAATTTTCAAGAAGGCCGAAGGAAACCAGGCTTTAAAATCTGTTATACCCCTCCCCCTCCCCACGGCATCTTTTTTTCTAAAAAAGTGTGCACTGTACACGTATTTAACCTATTCTATTGTTGTTTGGTATGGGCAAGGAAAATTCTCGTGTGTCCAAAATGACCTCTCAACTACATCGTTTCCGATTACTCTATTCATTTCTGTTACCGTTATGTATTGAAAGTGCTCATGAGGAACCGTATATTTAAAGAGCTATCCAATTGGCTGCAGTCTTGCCCATTAAAAGGAGAGGCGAAATAAATAATGTGCATGATCTCGTTTCGTTGCCTACTTCGGCGTCCTGAACATCGCACTGAAGACTGCGAAGGTTCTATGAAAGCTACGTAGCTTTCTTTGAAGCCGTGTGGCTGCGCTTGGATAGACGCTAATACGCAATTGCTCCTTCAGAACACTTCAGTTCTGTTTCCATGACAGAGGTGACCTGAAGCTTTCATATATTTGTTGCGCATTATTTAATTTTCACTGCGCTGTGAAATTCTTGATAGCAATCGGCACACTAAAACCATATCAGAAGTTGCGCCACACAAGGTGGCAATGCAGAGCCCACACTTTTTAAAAGTGAAATTTATATGCAGCCTAGAGTTTCTACGAGAGCAGCGAATCGCAACAAGTCTACAAAGATTCCTCGCCTACACACCTGCTGCGCAGGCGGTCATAACAACTCAAAACAAAAGGGATTTGATAAGTTAAGCGAAAGTGCATTGCTTTTGGCCAAAGCTTCGACAGCAGTGGTATTATATGGTTGAGTGTGCGATGTCAATGCACGTAGAAAAACCCCAAAGCCGCTGCGATTAACGCGCAGTCCTCTGCATGGCGTGTTTCGTAGCCCGTTTTCTATCTGGAACTTTCAAGCCGACATACCACACCATACCATATCATACCGTACTAAACCATACCATACTATAAAATGCAATTCCATACCGTACCATATTAGACTGCTGCCAAGGCGATTTCGAGCGACTGTGTACTTTATCTTACAGCGCCAAATTGCTTAGTGCTTTTTGATTATATTCTTTGCATCTTCGGTTTTTAAAGGTACTGCCTTCGCCGAAAGTAACCAAGCAAGACGGTTTTTTTAAAGGCCGCGTATGGAGTGCACAAAACACCCCTATAAACCAAAAGGTCTCGACAGGTGATAACAGAGATTCTGCTCACCTTGCACAGCATTAGAATCTTAACGCCGCACAGTACAGCGAAAAACACAACGTGATGCCTGGCTATATTTTGCAAAGACAGTACAGGGTTGTTGATATTGCCCAGGGACGAATGAGTGCGTATTGATGTTAAACATCATCACTTATTAGCGAAGTCTAATAAAAAGCCTAAAATGTTTGATAAAAAAGCTCGCGTTGTAAGGGATTTAGCGGGTTCCAGTTTGATTCTTTTTTGCAGTTCCATTGGAGACTTTTTGCGAGAACAGTGCTCATTATATTCTTATACGCCCACTTTTAATAGTATCAAATTATAAAATATTATTAAAAATAGTAACCGTTCAAACCAGCAATTTATCACTTCGGATTCAAATAAAAATCTAGCCATGGCACAGTGACGGGTTTCATGCAACCGGACAATTCTGGTTATGTTGGCGCTTGAGCGATCGCCACTGCGATTCTCTTGTGAGGCTGCCTGCAAATCCTATTCTCATGTTTCCGCCTAGTTATTTTCACTACACAAGAAAACCCACTGGCACATGTCTGCTATTTGTGTGTGTATTCTTCCACCTGAAACCCAGCGAAAAGTCCCTGCGAACTGCACTTTAACCCCGCCTCGTTCAATGAGCTCTTTCCCTCTTACAGTCTGGATCTGCTCTCGCTACTTCTCCTATATAAACATATTACCTAACGACTTCCCTTATGTCACTGCGTATTCTACACTGCTGTTTCCTCCCATACTGGAGGATGCTTGCTTTCTTTATATAAATTTGCTTTTCTAGCCCTGTACTTTGGCTTTTACGTTCTCAATCATGCGTTGTATTGCTTCCTTAAACTTACATACCCCATTAATAATCACAAGATTAGCAATGCCTTCCGCCGCTATACAGTAACAACGAGCACATTTACTACTAAGGGAAGCTTAAAGCAGGATGTACCTGCGCGGACTAAGCACCACAAGTGAAAAGTGGAAACAATCATAAAAAAATAAAGAGAGCAAAGGGTTTCTCAGCCATCTCTAGTTTGTAGTTTAAATGTCTGACTGTTGTTCAGCTCAGAGTTTCTTATCAACGGAGAGGAGAGCCACCGTAGCAAAGAGAACGAACAAATGTGCGTGCGCCATGTCCAAGGCCTCAAAATTGAAATATCAAATGGCAGTCACACTTTGTTAAGACACAACAGACGTAAAAAGACGTCCTGCCAAGCGTGTGTAAATGTAATGTTGTGTGGGATTTTACGGCACATAGGCAGCTAAGGCCATCATGCGCCAAGCTCAAGGTATAGAATTGGTTGTCTGCAGAAGTTTAGGAATATGAAAAATCGTCGATGCTTTAGATGTCCTAAAAATATTGAACGGCCTTGTAATAACAGAGAAGAAATCTGGAAATAGCTAATGGTAATAGCCTCAGAGAAGGTCAGGTAACCTCAGCGGCTATCCTTGGCTGGGCAAGGATCGTGAGGCTTCTAACCAATGAAATAAAAATCCTCAGCCTTCTTCTCAGGAATGAGAAAGTGGCTGAGGTGTATCATGTACTAAAGCAAACTAGTGCTTCAAGATTTATAGTTTTTCAAGAACCGCAGATTCTTTTAAAAAACTAAAGCGGAATGTAGGTTAACAACGCCATTATTATTCAAGAGCAGTGCAGGATGAAAAGGAATGCATTCATTATAAAATTCAGTAAAAGACTTTTCTTCTTAGTGTTTCCAGTTGCACACATGAAAATAAATTGTGATTAACCGTAAGATCATCTCCGCATTCGCAAATACGTTGGTCTTGTTTTGATAGCAGGAAGTTGTGCGTAAGGTGCGTGTGACCCATCCGGAGACGACATAAAATATACTTCCTTAAAACGTTCCTTGTTCGCACATAATTTAAATTCACCTAAAACTGGCTTCACCAAGTGTCGTTTATTATTTATTTCGCTGTTCCATTCCGACTGCCATTTTTCTCTTAATTTACGCTGTTCTAAGTTTATGCAATCCATAAAAGGTATATTCACTTTTTTGATTTCCTTGCCACGTGCTTTAGCAGCGCATAAATCTGCCCTCTCGTTGCCGCTTATTCCGGCATGACTGGGAACCCAGCAAAATTTTATTTTGTCCTCGAGCTGTGGCAGTTACTATCTTGTGTATGATGTCACCAATAAACAGAGTGACGGCATTTCTAGGGTGCAAAGCTGTAAGTATACTGAGGGAGCCTGTGTAAATAAAACTGTCGGTAAGGTTCTCGTTTTCTATTTTTTCTACGGCCACACAGACTGCGTAACATTCTGCAGTGAAGATGGATGAGCACTGTGGAGGTCGTACTGTTTTCTCCGACTTCCCTCGGAGCACTGCGCTCCGTACGTAAACGTCCGTTTTTGAACCATCTGTATAAAACTGTGTAAAACAATTGTATTTTTCTTCGAATGCAAGGAATTCTTGTACTATATGTTGTTGCGGGGTTTCTTTTTTATGGAACTGCGTAAGAGTGAGATCACATATTGCAAGAAAATTGTACCATGGAGGCAGTGAATCTCGTCTCCGAGAAATGTAAGGTAATGCATCTAGTATGCCGAGGTTTTGGCACATCTCTTCAAAACGCAGGAAGAGTGGCCTGATAGTGAGCGGTTTATTGTTAAACAGTGTTCTAGATGGGCACTTTGTGACTATTGGGTAACATAAGTGTTTGGGCAGTGAACGGATTTTTAAAACGTATGAGCATCTGAGCATGGCTCTTCTATCTGAAAGTGGCGGTTCGTTGATTTCTACATATAGACTATTTATGGGCGACGTTCTGTAAGCACCAGAGGAAGGACGCTAACCTTAATTATGTATTGGGTCTAGCCGTTTCAGGTACGAAGGTCTCGGTGATCCGTAATCTATACATCTGTAGTGTAAAATGGAGCGCACCACTGAGCGATAAATTTGTAAAAGATGTCCTGTCAGCACCATAACGTTTACGTGACAGTACATTGAGTACATTTAATGATCCGGAAGCTTTCTTTGCCAGTGCGTTTATATGAGGCAGGAAATTGAGTTTTTTCCCAAAAGTTATCCCTAGAAATTTTTGCTCATTCTTGACGGGTATCTGTGTTTCGTTCAGGTGTATAAAGGGGTAGGCTTGTATGCCTCGTTTCAGGGAGAAAAGGATGGCTACAGTTTTCTGTGTGGAAAGCTGGAAACCATTGTGATCTTCCCATGTCGCTAGTTTATTCATTGTCAACTGTATTTTTCTGTCGCATGTTTCTACGTTTGAGGATGTGCAGGCTATTTGAAGATCGTCAACGTACACTGAATACAGGATGGACTTTGTGATTATTTGACTTATCGAATTCATTTTTATAATAAACAATGTCGGGCTTAAAATACACCCCTGAGGTACCCCGTTCTCTTGAACGAACCTCCTGGATAGGGTTTACCCCAGGCGTAGTTGAAATTAACGGTCGTAAAGGAAATCACTGAGGCAGTTTAACATCCTATCGCGGATACCTAGGTAGCCCAGGTCACGGAGGATCCCAAACCTCCAGGTTGTATCATACGCTTTCTCCATATCGAAGAAAACTGCAATACAGGGCTCGTTGTGTATAAAAATTTCTGTTATTGTGTTTTCGAGGCGAACTAAATGGTCTGTTGTTGAGCATCTCTTTTTATAGGCGCATTGATGGACATCAAGAATTTCGCGGGATTCAAGAACAAATGTTAATCTCATATTAAGGACACTTTCGAAAGAATTCGCGTGACAGCTTGCGAGGGCTTTCAGCCTGTAGCTACTTAGGGAAGTTGGTAGTTTTCCAGTTTTCAGGAATGGCACTATGATGGCTTTCTTCCACTCTTTAGAAATTTTTCCTTTTGTGAATATTTTGTTAAAGAAATTTAAAAGTGCCTCTATGGCAGGCTGAAAAAGAAGGGCTAGCATTTGATAGTGTATCTGGTCGGCTCCTGGAAGTGTTTTTTTGCCGGAAGACAGTACAGCATTTATTTCTTGGAGAGCGATTAAATTGTATTGTTGGTTTGCACCTCCAGTTGTTGGAAGTCTTTGTTTTTCGGCAATACTTTTGTATTTCAGGAAGGACTGCGTATAGTGAGATGAACTAGAAACCGCAGCGAAATGTTCCCGCAAAATGTCTGCCTGTTCCCCTATGCTTGTTTTTTATGCCAGGTGTTGTCATAAGAGGAATCGGGAACAGTGAGAAGTTTCCATTTAATTTCCGAATTTGTTCCCACATTTTATTTTATGTTATTTGACAGCTTATAGATGAAATGTGACTGTGCCATGAGGCTTTCTCGGCACTGCGACGGACGTACCGAGCTTTTCCTCTGGCCTTTTTAAAACGTACGAGATTCTCATGTGTAGGGTAACTGAGAAATTTGCCCCAAGCTCTATTTTGTTGCTTTTTTGCTTCCTTTCATTCCTTTGTCCACCACACTGTGTTTTTTTCGCACCACTCCTGAAGACTGAGGAATAGCTAAGTGTGCAGAATTATTTATACAATTCGTGAACATATCGTTTATCTCGTCGATGCTGGGGTTTTCTAAAACTATACCCTCTAAATTGGCTTGTGCTCTAAAAATTTCCCAGTCTGATAAATGCAGCTTCCAACGTCGCGGTTTAGTTGGGATGATTTCTGGCGCGAATGTCAAACTGATTAATACCGGAAGGTGATCAGTGCCATATGGGTTGTCGATAACGTCCCATTTAAAATCATTAAAAACAGATGGACAACTAGAAGACAAATCTACACAGCTCATATTGCCCGAGGTTGGAGAGCACTATGTGACCTTTTCCATTTTTAAAAGACATATTGTTTGTGAGAATAAAATCTTCGATTGTTTGCCCCCTAGAGTCGCAGCGCTCGCTTCCCCAAAAAGGGGAGTGAGCGTTAAAATCCCCAACTGCCAGATATGGCTCTGGAAGTTCATCTATCAGTTGTTCTAGGTCATGGACTATTAATGTAAAATGTGGAGGAATGTATACGGAACACATTGTTAGTGTTTTATAGCTGACGATGCTGACTGCAACCGCCTCAAGTTTTGTATTGAGCTTGATTTCTTGAGCAGGGACGCCGCTTTGGACGTCAATTGCGAAGCCTCCCGAGAGTCGATTTGCCTGCTCGCGATCGCGTCTAAAATGTTTATAATGTTTCAGGATATGCACATATTGTGGACCAAGATTGGTCTCCTGAAGGCAAAACTATGGGTAACATTGACCCTAAAATATGTGTTCTGTCACTGTAATTCCGCATAAGTCCTCTTCAATTCCAGTGAATTAAAAAGCAATGTTTATGCTTTTGAGAGGAAATGAAAGAGAATTTAGTTATGTGATGGGCCCGTTATGAGGGGCCTGTCTCTTTTTCGCTCAAGAGAGCTGTTCCGCCGCTGTAATGGAGGCGGAGTGGGTGTTGTATCCAATACCTCAACAGAGGTGCTGGAGGACCGCGCAGCCGCGGTTGTGTTAGTTTCGGGCCTCTCCCGACGGGAGGAGGTCCTGCGGAATGCCGACCCATGGACTAGGGCTCCCTGCTTCGGCAATGACAGGGCAGCTTTCCCTGGCCCTGCCTGGGGCGTGTATGGTCCTGCCACAGGCTCGGTGGAAGTCGCCTTGGCAGGTGCCGGAGTGCTGTGTGGTGCTACGCCCCTGCGCACCACGTGAGCGAAGTTTGGTTTTGCTGTGAAGGAGCATGTGTTTGTAAACGCAAAACGCCTTCTCGCTTTTTTAAATGAAATGTTTTCCTTTGTCTTTATGGTGATTATCTCTTTTTTTTCTTCCAGGACGGACACGCCCTGCAGTATGCAGCATGTTCTCCTTCACAGTTTGCACAGCGCATGGCTGCGTCACATACATCACACTGGTGATCATTAGAAGCACATTTTGGGCAAGTTTTGCGATCGCGGCAGCTCTGTGAGTCGTGGCCGAACCTTTGACAATTGAAACATCTGCGAGGGTTTTGTATGTATGGTCTTACATTAACTTTCATATATCCCACGTCGATTGTGTCGGGCAAGGTGCTGATGTTGAACGTGAGGATCATGTGTTTTGTGTCTATTTCCTTGTTGTCCTTCTGGATTTTGATTCCGTGAACATGTATGACGTCTTGATCGGTAAGCCCTTCGAGCATTTCATTTTCAGTTATGTGAACTAAACAATTTTCACATATTACGCCTCAGACAGTGTTAAGTGAGCGATGAGAAGTCACGGAGACCGGGATTTCCCCTATGGACGTTAGTTTGGAGAGCTTAGAGTGTTCGACATTGTCACACAGTTCGAGCAATAAGTCGCCGCTGGCCATTCTTGAGAGCTTATATCCAATGCCTAATGTTTCAGTCAAGCACTTTGATACAAGGAGGAGGATATTATTCTTTCCTGTTTATCTTGTTCTTCAATGTGGATCACGTGATATTTGGGGAAAGTTACTTTTCTTCTTCGAAAGAAGTTGTCTGCCTCGTTCCGCCCTCTTTTAAAAGAGCGATCAGGTTTTGAAAGTAGCGAAGCCATAAAAAAAAAACTGTTTTTCGGTCATGGTGCCAGCCACCCACCTCGGAGCCCAGCTAGGGGACGGGACACGAACTTGAAAGCAAGTCTTGCCCACGCCACCTGTACACTTCAAATATAACCAAATATGACGCAACTCAGGGTAGTTGGTCACACAAAGGTAACCCTCGCAGCCAGGAAAGAAGGAAAAACCAAGAAGTGAGTAGGAGATAGGAGAGTTGTGAGAAAGAGATAGGAAAGTGAAAGATGGAGGGGAGGAGAGGAAAAGGCGACTGCTGATTTCTCCCGTTTAAGTCAGGCCGGAGGTGCCGTCTACTGAAAGCTGGGGCCAAAGTGGTGTGATTGCCTCCGCCGAGGGGCCTTAATGGTCCAAACGCTCGACGTCGGCTCAACCACCAGGATTTCCTTTTCTCCGGACACGACGATGACACGCACGGCTAGGCGTGGGTGCTCGTGTCCATGGTGATGCAGTTTTCACCATCATCCCCTGCGGGGATGTCCCTGCGGACCTCGGGAACCTGTGGTGTCGCCACTCACCAACGCCTGCAAGCTGCAGACGCCTCCCTGCGTGGAAAGTGTGTGCGAATAAAACACCCCCAAAAACAGAAAAATAACTTTGTGCATACAATGAAACTTGGAGGAAATCACGCTAGGAAAATCTCATTGATTTATAGTCGTTTCATAGAAAAAAGTGAATACACGCAGACGATTTACGAATATGCGCTGAAATGCCACCCTTGAGGCTCGATTTGACCGCTTAGATTTACAATTATGACGCCATGAACAGTTCTTCACCTACTTTCAACAAAGAACTTCCAGGGTTTAATTTAAAGGCCACTGCCGTATATTCTTCGCTTCTCTTATCTACACATGGACGCCGCCATATTGCTGCCCTACAGCTGCACTTCCACTTGGGAGAGTGCAAGTTAGCCAAGAACTCGTGCTGCACTAGGCTGGCACTTTTGCAAAACGAAGACGGAAATGCCGCGGCGCGCGTTGCACTGGCAAAACGAATGCGAAAGTTCTGGACTCCTTGAACTGGTGCAGAAATTGCAGCCAAATCGAAGAGACCCAGAGATCGCAGGGACCTCTACTGGCAACAAGCCAATCCAACTGCAGCGCAAATCCACCTCAATCCAAGATGGCCTTTTGCGCCGTCGAAAAGCCGATAAGATGTCCGATTTTGGCCCGCAGGCGACTGAAATTAGTCCGAAAAATCGAACTTTTGGACTTTTGAAGTCCGAAATATTCGTCGCGAATATGTTTGTGCTTCTATGGGGTGACTGACAGTGCCTCATCGAGGTCTGAAATATCCTACAAGCCCGATTTATGGGAGTCCGAATAGCCCGTCGGCTACTGTAGTCTGGTGCATTTCTTTCCCCCCTGCATGGTTCGACATCAGCACGCCTGCACTGTATTGCGTGCCTCACACAATGCTGTCGTACTGCTAGTGAAGGTAGACATGATTGCTTTTCGATGATTGCTCAATTTCTTTCAGGAAAAATTAAGATGGTTTGTCCAGTACAGTCTTTGATGAGGCCGTCTGCTTCATTTGCTAAAAAAATGTGCACTGTATCTAGGGAATTACAGCGTCCACGACATATAAGAGGGATATTGCCTCCATGCTCAGGGTTGTGCAAATGGCATCTATTCACCACTGTTATGATGGAAGTGAGGGATAATTTGGCCAGAGATGTCTCATCTTTTTTGTTGATGTGAAGTTCCATATGAGTTGTCTGGAATGAGTCGGACCAGGTCTAGAATCACTGAAACTTTCTGCTCGTTTTGTTCTTCAGTCTTGCTGATTTGGCTCTCTTCTAGAGGAAAGCAATGTTCGTTTTCGCCTGCCTGATTGTGACAGCGGGATAAAATTGAAAGAGAGCATGCTGTAGAGTCAGCTTTGCAGTCAGAATGATCGAAGGGACTTGATTGCTGTAATTTGGTCAAGCCAGCTCTATGAACTTAATCATTTTAAACAGATCCATAAAATGCCCAAGATGGAAGAACAAGTTAAGACAGATGTGCTGTTTCCGTCATTCTGAATGATGCTCGTTGCACCTTGCCTCACTAGGTGGCGTCTCGCCCCGAGTTGGGCAGTTGAAAACACGAGTAATCACTCATCAATGTACGTTTGGACCCCTCCAACAAAACAGGTCCATGCTGAACCACTGGTTGCAGCTACAGTTGCAGACTGAGTTTTTTTTTAAATCTCCATGGATATCGAAAGCATACGAAATATCGGGTAGCTCGAAAAGTCTTATTTCACCAAAAAAAATTGCTTCATCTTCTAACTGCCGGTATGATGGACGAAAGGATCTGTAGTGTTGTGCAGATTCTGTGGCGCCATTTCACTGTCGCCACTCGTCAAATTCACAAATGACTGCTGGCGGTGACCATTTTCATGAGCTTGGCGTTCGATGGCTGCACTGCTGTCGATGTGTCACGAACAAATGAAGAGGGTGTACAGAGGTGAAAGCGAACCTGCCTCTCTACTGAGCCTGCCGTGTGGAAGGCCAAAACGAAAAAGCAAAGATTGTGATGGAGATAAGAAGTGACGAACAGCGGTTCGTTGGCAAACTGCATTGGGCTTTGCAATTAGGTATAGCAGCTAGAGTCAAAAAGCTGTATTGGCACCTGCATGGTTACTTTATGCATTCTGTAGTGGCTTGCATACACATTTGGCAACATTCGGGGCTGCAATGAATTTTTGGCATGGATACGAGTCTCTCACTTTCAAAAGTGTGGCCATTTTGTTCCGATCAGTCTCCGTGAGGCCGTATGCTTCCCTTTCAATATGCTGCGGCCTCGATTTCAAAAGCATGGCCGTCTTCATCCGCTCACAGTCTCCCATGCGCTGCATTACTGCCTGTTCGGGTATTCAAAACAAAAGGACTTGGTACAGATGAGTTCTGTGAACTGCGACTATTATACGTTAGCGTAGTGGGCATCATTTGAGAGCAGTACGAGCTCAAATCCACGCATGTGCACTGTACCAACCTCTGGAGAATATCAGCCCCGCATTTACGAGATTCCCTCTGAGCTTGATTTTGGGTTATTCAGTACCGTATCTACTCGCGCAATCCTCGCACCTTTTTTTCCCTGAAAATCAACGCGAAGTTTGGGGGCGCGATAATTATGCGAGGAAAATTTTCAAGGAGATGTTTCGGACTGTTAAATGCAAAGATGAATGGGTGCAAGATCAGGATTGTCAGGTCCGCAATTGTAAATATAACGAAAACATTACTTTCAAGCGTAACCTACCTACGTTATGAAAGTACAGGGTGAACGTAAGCTCAAGCTGCTAAAGCACTTTATTTGCCGCGCGCAACCTCCCCGTCACTACTCGTGTTGCGTACGTCCTGCACGCAATTCTACTCTTCATCAGAGTCCGTGTCGACACTGGAATCGATGGTTTCTTCATCTTCCGATGCTTCTTCGTCGTCCCACACCAGGTGGTCCTCGGTCGCATCCAGGGAGTTCGAAATTCCTGTTTTCTTGAAGCTTCTGGCCACCATGTTTACATCAATCATCCCCCATGCCTCTGATACCCAGCTGCACAGCAGCTCCACGGACGGTCTTTTGATCTTGCCGCCCGGCGTCAGAGCATGTTCACCTTCGGCCATCCAATTTGCGTACAGCCTCCGGACGTCATCTTTAAATGGCTTGTTCAAAGATACGTCAAGAGGGTGTAGCATTGATGTGAGGCCGCCGGGTATAACAGCCAGGTCCGTCCGCAGTTCCTTGAACTTCGCCCGAACCGACTCTTGAAGATGGCCCCGAAAGCTATCAAGCACGAGGAGCGACGGAAAAAGAAGCGCTCCCGGTCGCCGCCCGCACAGTCTCCACCCAGTCCACCATAAGGTCCGCGGTCATCCACCCCTTTTCTTGGACGCGCACGTGTATACCAGGGGGGAGCTCCTTTCAGGAGGGTCTTCCGCTTGAAAATGACGTACGGTGGGAGCTTCCGCCCGTCCGCCGTCACGCCTAGCATGACCGTGCACCTCTGTTTTTCGGCACCTGTAGTCCTGACGTGCACAGTCCGAGCGCCTGTCTGTTCTACTGTCCTTGGGCATATCGAAATTCAGCGGAGTTTGGTCCGCGTTCCCTATCTGGGAGAGCAAGAAGTTTTTCCCCTGCCGGATCCTGATAGCGAATCGATGGAAGTCCACTATTTTCTCTTCACAGGCTGCGGGCAGGCGCTGGAAAAGCGTCGTTCGCCTCCTGAGCGAGAGTCCATTGCGCCGCATAAATCGTGTGGCCCACCCGTTACTAGCGCGGAAGTCTAGCACCGGGATGCCCTCCTTTCTTGCGATTACGAGCGCCTGGTTCCGTATCAAATCAATCGACACAGCACACCCATCCACTCGTCGAGCCTTGATATATTCCAGCAAAGAGGATTCGACGGCAGGAAATTTCCCAGTCTTCGGTCCACGGAAGGCCCAGCGCGTCTTACCAGTCGTCTTGAGTTCGTCGTGCTGCCGTCTCCAATACCGGACGCAAAACTCGTTGACGCCGAAATGTCTGCTGGCGGCGCGGTTGCCATGTTCCAACGCATACTCAATAGCTATTATCTTAAAAGCAGCTGTGTAGCTTGCGTAGCGTCCCATGGCGGAGCGGCACAAAGAGCACGGTGCAACACGCAAACAAGGCAAACGAGGCCTACGAGACACCAGAACTGGAGACACCTTCGCAAAATGATGTACCGGTGGTGAGTGGATGAGCGGGAGCGGCGGTGGGGTCGCATGACAGCACAGTACCGCCGCCTAGTAGCACACACGCCCAACCATGGCTGTTAGTTGTGTCCGCAGCCAATAGATGGCGATGACTACGACAAGCAGACTGCTCGCGACAGTAATTTTGGGGGTGCGATGATTTCGCGGGGAAAAAAAATTCCAATTTTTGATAGCCAATGTAGGTGGTGCGAGCATTACGCGAGTGCGAGCATTATGCGAGTAAATACGGAGTGTTTTTTGATCAATAGCCGTTTAAGTCTGAGTCAACGAGGTTCCACTGTACACATTATGGTGGCTTGGCAATATGTGACGGTGCTGGGCCAAGGCTGAAGGAGGTCCGAAAAATTGAGCTTTCAGTTGCGATGTGTTGGAAGTTTCAGGCACTCCTGTACATTGACTCTACGCGACATGTCGTTGTCTTGTCACAAAGTCCGAATTAAGCGTGTCCGAGAAATTGGAAATTAGAATTTTTGGTCGGTGACTATTCAACTAGCACCGAGGATGAATTTAAAGGTAGTTTATATTGATTTTAAATACTTTCTCATGATACAGGCTACATTCATATAATAGTAAAGTTTTGTCAGCTAGAAAAGGCCGAAGAAATTTAATCCAGGTATCGCCACTAGAGGTTATTTTCGCAAGGAAGCTGTATTGGCATCAATTACATTTTTGTTGGCTGCAGTTTTGTTGGCAGCAGCGAAGGTCACTCAGTAGTTATGTTGTTCAGCTGCTGACTAGAAAATTTGGGTTCAATCCCAGACCAGGTTGTTGAAATTATCCGGAGCCCTCCACTGCGCTGGTGAGCACTCTCAAGGTTCGTGTACACCAAATAAACAGAAATACCCACTAGAGCATCAGATTGGACAGCCGTCGCCGTAGCTCAGTTGGTGAGAGCACCGGACGCGATATTCGGAGGTCTCGGGTTCGGATCCCATCGTCGGCATGGTTGTTTTTTCTGCTGCTTTATCAGTAATTTCCTTTAAGCGAATTATTAATCTAAGTAATATTATCCCACTGATAAGCACAACATACTAAAAAAAATAAATAACGTTCCCCTATGCACCTTCATTTCGGTGACTGTTGGCTCCCTTCATAAGTTTGTCAAACGGGTCTCTCATTTACTTTACCTTGTCTGCTAATAGCTTAACGAGGGTCTCGGTTCTGGCAGTCTTCATGCCACAGGTTGCTTAAGAGGGCATTCGCACAGTTTCCGCCCTCGCCGTTAGATGACGTTCCACGTCACGCTCGCGGTATTACAGGACGTGCTACGGCCGCCGCTATGGACGAGGGTGGCGCTGGTGAACACTCTCAAGGTTCGCGTACACCAAATAAACATAAATACCCACCAGAGCAGCAGATTGGGCAGCCGTTGCCGTAGCTCTGTTGGTAAGAGCACCGGACGCGATATTCGGAGGTCGTGGGTTCGGATCCCACCGGCGGCATGGTTGTTTTTTCTGCTGCTTTATCAGTAATTTTCTTTAAGCGAATTATTAATCCAAGTAACATTATCCTACTGAGAACCACAACATATTAAAAAAAAATAACGTTCCCCTATGCACCTTCGTTTCGGTGACTGTTGGCTCCCTACATAAGTTTGTCAAACGGGTCCCTCATTTACATTACCTTGTCTGCTAATATATATATATATATATATATATATATATATATATATATATATATATATATATATATATATATATATATATATATATATATATATATATATATATGCGGATGATTAAACTCCTTTTCTGCGGCTGATTTAATGTTTTTCATTAAAGGCACGTAAGTAAAGCAAGTAAAGCAGTGCCTGAGAGCTTCCTCTTTGAGTGTTACAAATATTATACGCGTGTGCATGCGTGTGTGTGTGTGTGTGTGTGTGTGTGTGTGTGTGTGTGTGTGTGTGTGTGTGTGTGTGTGTGTGTGTGTGTGTGTGTGTGTGTGTGTGTGTGTGTGTGTGTGTGTGTGTGTGTGTGTGTGTGTGTGTGTGTGTGTGCGTGTGTGCGTGTGCGCGTGCGTGCGTGCGCGCGCGCGTATCTACTGCAAATGACACGGGAAGGAAATTCGAATTGGCTTGATTAGAAATTTTTTCCCTGTGCCTTCACTCAGTGACAGCAGAAAAAGAGACAAGTTGCTATTGGCCGGGCTTAGCCATGAAAAAAAATGCCCCCCCCCCCCCCCCCCATTAGATCGGCGCCGAGCTGCGTATATCGCGAGAAAAGCAATCTTTACTTTAAACATTTTTTCTTAATTTGAGTTCAAGAAAAAATGATTCACTATGTTTTCTATTAGAGACATTGTGGTAAAAAAATCTCTCCACGTGTTTCTTTTTAATTACTTATTTCAGTTCAGTCAAATATAAACAGAATCGTACATGGGTGCCCGGTAAGGCACGGCGCTCTTTGAGTGGATTAATAAATTTTTCATAATGCTGCCTTTCCGGGGTACTAAAATTTCACAATACAGAGGGAGGAAAACACGGAGCATCGAACTTTAGCGCATGTGGAATAAACTTTGAGAAACGACAACCCCGACCCAGCATCAAATTTTTCTAACAAAAACTTCGTTCAGGCCTAAAGAGAGGCCCTTATTTTTTGTTTTCTGCTGAAAATCAAACTGAGAATATTTTAAAGGCATCTACGCAGTAGTGCAATCTGCAATAATAGGGCAGGTTTATTACATTTGCCAGGAGAAATTTTTTCCCTCCGCAACAGCAGCATCCGGCCATAATTGGGGAGTGGTATATTTTGGAGTGGTATCCTTATATTATCCTCACCATGCATCTGGCTATTTCATAACTCGATAAAAGTTACCACCCCTTGTGACGAAGCGCAGTCATACAGAATACTATTCACGGATTTCTAAGAAATATTGAAATCTATGAAATTGTCTTTATTGTAAATGCAGCTTGGGACGAGGAGTGGAATGAGTGTTTTTATGACACTTCTGAACGAAAGTCACACTCTCCGAGCGGTTGTAGGTATGGTGCCAGGAATCTTGTTATTTGTTGTCATAGGATAATGAGCTAGTCTTCAAAAAAATACTTGTTTTCCGTGCTCTAATGGTGGCATGATCGGTGCGTCTATACCTCAATGGTACTTTTGACAATACTACTCTGTTATGCTTTCCGCAACCCTGCCAGTACGCATCACCTGTTCGACTGCAACATCCATTCTTCTGACCATCACTGACATTGATCCACTGGACATACGTTGTAAACCAATTCTCTCTAGTATTAGCGAAAACTTCTCTGTGTTTGCTTTCATTCCTGCCAACAGCAGTTATCGCATCTCAGAGGGAGCACTACGTAAGCACTATAGTTGAATAAAAAACACTGCTCTTCATTGCTACTGCATGGCGGTCTGCGAAATGACGTCGAAGGCAGTAATTTTCTGAAAGACGCTACAACGCATATATATGTTTAATAACACAGAACGTTAAGTCGATGACACGTGTTTCTGAAAACTGTATACGGAATGTTTTCACATAAGACTACACAATTTTTAAAAATCAAATTTTTGAGTTCGAAGAGCGCTTTTTCGGCATAGGACTGTCAGCTGTGTAGTACATCAGTATACAGCTCAGATGAGCTATGTAGCAGGCTAGGATAACTAATATTGAATAGTCAGAGTTTTACCTACTACGGTTAGGCTCCTTAAATAGTAAGATGCACGTAGCTCTTTGTAAGTAACATGGACCTCAACTTTCAGAATTTCGAAAACGCGGTTTGCATAGGCGCTGCAGCGAAATAAATTTTAGATATTTCGACGAGTTTCGTGCTCTGGAGTGAGCGCTTTGCCTGCAAGCTTCTCGAAAGCGCATGTATTTGGCGCGATGTAGCGAATATTTGTTGGGCCACAGCGCCGAGGGTAACGCGTTTAAGAAATTCTAAGAACTTATATCGATGTTAATTACTGTAAAGGCTACACTCTCCTCAATAGTTAAGGACCTTGACCGGAAGAGTTAGACCTAACTATTCAATATACAATAACCAACCTAATAGTTATCATGCCTTACCGGTGTTATGAATGAACTAGAAAGCGGTGAATGCTATAGTTAAAAAAGAGCTCTTCTAACTCAAAAAGCCTACTATAAATTGTGTAAAATCTTAGGTCAAACAACCCTTATAGACGTAAAAAAATGGTTTCAGAAAGTCTTGTCCGCAGTGGAAGCGTTAACGTTAACATTGAACACATCAGCGTTAACATTAGAACGGTGAACACGTTTATGTGTTGCGCACGGAACTTCAAAGTAGAAGGCCTTTGTGCGTTGGCGGGTGATCATGTCGATGACAGGAAAGAAATGCACTTCTTTAGATGCTCGGTGCGGCACAGATCAATATTAGTAGCTGTAGTGTGTGGTCGGTTGTGTATTGAATTGCCTCACATGTCTGGAGGTATACACTGGACAGGCCTGGTAGTTGTTGTTTGTATATTCGGCTTAAACACCACGAAAGACCATTCTCGGGATTTTCAAAAGTAACGCGCTATTTGTGAAAACAAACGAATGTAAGCCAGCATTTGAAGAAACCGTCCACTACAGCTGCATCATAAGCAACGCACACTACAGACATAGAAGGCGTTTATTATTACAAAGTAAAAAGGAAGCATGGGCATCAGCATGCCATCTATCACATTTGATGATGCAGGAAATACGTTTGGGTAGCTCATGATGTGTCACAGGCGGTATCAAACAGCGGCACGTTAATAATTTGAATATATTGTCTCGTATTAATGCTGGACATGCGCCGAATTCTCAGCTGATGCCTGTCGATTTTTTCTGAATGAAATATTAGCTCCTAGACAGCGCCTGTGCTGTGTAGTTCTCATTGTTCGTCCTGAATCCTTGTTCGCGTTGAATTTTTTCCTTCAACATCACCCAACCACTGCATCTTTCCATCCCTACTCAATGCAAGTACCGCCTTGCATGATGCAATGTACAGTTAGAACTTACGACTGCAAAGAAGAATGCATTTGGCCGCCGCGGTGTCTGAGTGGTTATGGCGCTCGGCTGCTGGCCCGAAAGACGCGGGTTCGATCCCGGCCGCGGCGGTCGAATTTCGATGGAGGCAAAATTCTAGAGGCCTTTGTACTGTTCGATGTCAGTGCACGTTAAAGAACCCCCGGTGGTCGAAATTTCCGGAGCCCTTCACTAGGGCGTCTCTCATAGCCTGAGTCGCTTTGAGACGTAAAACCCCCATAAACCAAACATAAACCAAACTAGATAAATTCATTTGACCAGCGTCGACAGTATTTGGCCCAAAGAATTGTTATTTGAGTTAAAACCTGGTGTGTGTGAGGGATTCGTACCGACGTACTTTGTTCCTCGAAGCCGTAATAGGGGCGACATTAATAGTCCATGGTGGTCGAGCCAGTGGTCGCAGGGGGTGCGGGTGGTAGCAGACGAATTGTCGTTTCGTGACGCACACGTTGGCATCCGAATTTGTTGAAAGCGTAGGTCAAATCTTTACTAGCACTCTTCATCGAATTTCGCATTCGGGAATCATTCATTTATTTATTTTTTGGCTTTGTGGTGCCTGGATTAAGCACGGTTCAAGAGGAACTGCGTTCGAGTTGTGTGCCTCTGTTTTTGTGTATTTCGCCGTCTGCTTTTCTCCGTTTCAGCTTGCGTAACAACTAATTACGTCCTGTTTCTTATTGAAGCTTCGAAGCTTTTGTTACATCTGATTTAGCTAGTACTAATTAACAGAGGGGTAGCAGCAAAAGTCTGGGCGTCATCTAGAATCACTGAATCACTCAGCCCAGCATGACAATACGAGGCATACGTGGCGATATTAAACGCACTTACAGCGTAGGAATTCAAACGAGTATATGAATTGCTCGCCAAAGGAACCTATTGATTTGTGTCCTAGCGCTTTCGGTTTGATTTCATGTCAGGGTACGAAAAAACCTCTGCCTTATAGAAAGAAAAAAACAAGAAGAATCAAAATTGGCTGCAAAGAGGTTGCCACTCAATCTTCGCTTTGACGGAATGCGAACCCTGCCATTGAAAAAGCAATTTTCATCAAATAAAAAACAGCATATAAGAAGCCTTACATTTTGACATTTTGACAGCCATTTATTCTTAGAATAATTCAATTCGCTTTTGTGTTTCAGAAGTAGTACGGCCTGGAAGACAAAATAAAAGACTAAAAGTGCTGTTGTGGTTCTCTAATACCCTTTTCTATTATCGTCAAGTTGTTTGTTTTTGCTTTTTTTGCTCTTGGTGTAGGTCATGGCAAAGCTCTATAAATACTTATTCCCTCAAGCTTATTCAGACTGATTTCCCAGCGAGAAAGCAAAAGCTTGGAGGAAAGAAGCTTTATCCCATCAGACGTAATTAAGCCGGCGGTTTGATGTTAATAATAATAATAATAATTAGTTTTTGGGGAAAGGGAATGGCGCAGTATCTGTCTTATATATATCGTTGGACACCTGAACCGCGCCGTAAGGGAAGGGATAAAGGAGGCAGTGAAAGAAGAAAGGAAAAAAGGGGCGCCGCAGTGGAGGGCTCCGGAATAATTTCGACCACCTGTGCATTTTTAACGTGCACTGACATCGCACAGCACACGGGCGCCTTAGCGTTTTTCCTCCATAAAAACGCAGCCGCCGGGTTCGAACGCGGGAACTCCGGATTAGTAGACGAGCGCCCTAACCACTGAGCCACCGCGGCGGGGCCGGTTTGATGTTGCATTTTGCGGATTTTTGCAACGCATCACGTCGGCGTACGTCTGACTTGATATCGTGGTGAAATGCTTATGCTTCCATCACCGTCTGCCCTGGCGAACCCGTATGCCCGCTGGGTTTGTGCGCGGCCGGTCGAATCGTACCCATCTGTCACATATTCAAACAACGCCCAATGAAGAAGAGAGAGTGTTTTTGTTGTAAAAAATCGCCCTTATGCCCCAGTGCTTTTCACCCTCAGTGATGGCAACACGGCCGGAGCTTACCTCTTGAAAGCGTTTGTGGTACACCCAAACTGTAAATCCTGTATGTATCTAAATCGTGGTAGGAAATTCTTTATCGAGAGCACTTTAACCGTTAAAATCCAGACCATCTCGCAGGCCAATCTACAGAAAAGTTGTGAAGAAATATTTTCATTGGCACTACCTAAGCGGCTGGCGGATTTTAGACTAATCTTTCAATGCACCTTATTTCTGGGAGAAATTTCTAGTCAGTGAAGTGTCTTCCGTCAGACCTGAATTTATTACGAAATGTAACTATTTTGATACATTCTACCCGTAACTATAGAAAAACAAGAAAAGAATCATGACCGATTTTCTTTTGATTTATATAAACAGAAACTGAAAGCTATTGAAGTATAATGCTACATGTTTACGCAGTGTTTTTTGTTTTGTGAAAACTTCACTCAGTAAAACAGTGACCTCCAGAGAAAAATTTAGGAATAAAAACTTTATAGTGCTTTGTAACAGAGCAAAAACGTATTTCAGTTCAAAGCGACCAGACACGTGAAAAATTAAACTGGGAAGAGCTATAGTGAGTGGCTCCTTTCTAAAAGGTTCTTAAATATGCTTCAAAATCCTTACGATGTAGGGGCTCTACGGTCTCCCTTTAAGTCAAATTTGTAAGTGTTTCACGCGCAAACTCAGCGTATCTGCCTTGTATGACGAAGTGCATCCCTACAGCAGGAACTGTTATCTTTGCCCGTGAACAAACACTTACTGCATGCGTTGCACTATCTGCGTGAAATAGCGACCGGTTTTTCAATTGTCGAGTCAGGACATTTTACCTTGTACTTCTCCTTAGTAAGCATGGCACATACCCACGCAGGGGGACCGGCCAAGGTTCAGTAGATAATCCCAATGAGGTATTTGCGCAGGGAGAAATAGACGTGAGAAAAATAAATCAAGATAAAAAGTGGAAAAGTCAAATGAATTAAAAAAAAATATGAATTACCAGGAAGAGAATCGAGCATTTTTGGGCATTTGACAAAATTTTGTATACAGCTAACAAGGTAATTGATCAGTTGCACTTATGTAATCATGAAGGTAGCCGCAGACACTGCTTAACGGGATTTCCTTTGCGCTCGCACCGAACGAAAGAATAACTGGAAGAGACAGAGGGAGCCCTAACCTCAAAAGAGGGACCTCCAAATACTGATTTCTCTGCACTGCGAACCGCTGGCAAGAGAGGAGAAAATGATCTATTGTTTCAACTTGGCCACGAGATTTTTAAAGGTTGGTCGCAGCGAACCCACATCTGCATAAGTATAAATATAAGTGAGGGATTCTGCATCGCAGAAGCGTCACTGACACCTCACAAAGCCTTGATTTTATTCCATGGGAACATTAAATGGGTAAAATCCACGGTATTGAGCAATGGATCACTCAGGTTGGCTGAAATATGTTTGAAGCGCTGGAAACGTGAAGTTTCTAACAGAAGAGGAGAGGAACGGGATAGATTACAGGAGCGCTGAGATCTGACCTTGCCATTAAATCAGTCACCTCGTTAAAATAGACGCCCGAATGCCCAGGTACCAAGACAAAGCGGATCTCACGCACTGTGCGCGCAACAAAAACTTAAGCGAACGATTCAACAAAGATTTTCCCGAATTTTAGAGAGAGACTGGAACTGAAAGGAAGTCTGCAAGAATAAGAACCCGTGCTACATTCCCCGGAAGTTTGAGAAGAAACAAACTAATAGCAGAAACTGTGCGAATAATATAGGAGCATAATCTGGGGTACGAACGGAATAGCTCCAAGCCAGCTCCTGCGTATATATCCCAACCGCCGCCTTCTCACAGCTGCCGGAGGCATCAGTGGAGATAACAGTATGAAGAGGAAAATTCTGTAGGTGTTCAGAAAGGAGACCATTTACGATATTTGCGGGCATAGGTTTCGCATGGGACAGGAAAATATGGTCATAATAGCAGACGCGGTAAGCCTGCGTATCGGAAACTTGTTGCAAGGAGATCAGATCAACCTGAAGCGGGGCTAACGGACTATGCGTGAACCTAACTTGCGGAAGCTGATAGCGTGGCCAATTATTAGTGAAAAACATGTGTGGTTAGGACAGAAAAATGGGACTACGAACGCCGGGGGCCGCGTCCAAGGACCTGAGGAAAATACACACTGTTAGCGGGAAAGCGGGAAAGGAGATCGGGAATACGGGCTTCTAGATAAAGGACAGCGTTTGAAGCTGATTTTGGGAGCCTGAGGCATAGCCGTAGGGCACTCCTTTCCAGTAAACCTAATGGCTGCAGCTTCTAGTTTGCGCTACCAGAGAACAAGACACAACTAAATTCCAGAAACGGTCTCATATAAGCCTTATAGAGCAACAGTAACGTGTCACGACGCATGCGAAACTTTTTATTCACAACTCGTGTAAATCGGCCCAGAGCACGTTCTCCTTTATTAACGTCATTCTTAATCTGGTGTGGCAAGTCCAAACTTTGTCATAAGTAACGCCTAGGTATTTTACCGACTCCACCTACGGAATTGGAGTGGAGCGGTATACTAGCGAGATGTACTAAGGAGTGTCGGGAGGAAATTCCGGCACGCCAGATTTGCTGACATTAAGTGATAAATTAATTTGGTTCAACCAGTCTTCAATAGCATTTAGGTATGCCTGCAAACACTAGTAAAGTGCATGAATATCCTTTGCTGATGCGAAAAAACTATATCATCTGCGTATACATAAACTGTAATGTTTGGATGAATGAGTATGTTCCGAACCAATATGTTGAAAGGCAGTGGAGACAAAACAGATCCTTGCGGCACACTTCTTCGCTGAACATAGGTATTAGAACAGAAAGATCCGCCTGTACAAAAGGAAAATCTATCTTTTAAAAATTCACAAATCCAAGCATAGATGTAAGTGCAGTGGATGTAGCTGAGCAAGGTTGTTAATACTGACCGTGTGTTCAACGCTGTCAGAGGCTTTATCAACATCAAGTGTGACCAAGGCCGCAACTTCTCTCTTGCGCATTGAGAGCCGTATTCGGCTCTCGAGATCCACATGCGCGGACCATATGGAACAACCGCGACGAAAGCCAATCTGTGCGGAGCTGGGGCCGTTAACGTGATGAACATGCTCTGTGAGGCGACTGTGTAGTACTCTTTCTATTACCTTTACAAAATATTAGGTTAAAGCAATCGGCCGAATATTGTCTAAATGAAAACCATTCTCTGCATTTTTCAAAAGTAAAATTATTTTCGCAATTTTCCAACTGTAAGGAATCCAAGGGTTTTAAAATGAAGCATTTACAATATCCTGTAGGTGAGGTGGAAAGTCTTGCGCTAAAACCTTTAACATGCCCACAGTAACCCCATCAGATCCCGGGGGAGCAGACTGCATCGAGGAAAGATTCGGGAGGAGTTCCGACACGTTCACCTCGGGATAGTCCCAGCTGGGGGTGAGAGTGCGCAAAGGTTTCGTTTTCTGCACTTGGAAAAGTAAAGCCAGCCCCTGAGCGACACGTTCAAGGTGTTGCTTAGCTTCGTGCGGAGACAATACCATTTACATAATGCGGTTGGAGGCCGAAGAGTTGTTATTCTGCGCCATGAATCAATATAGAGCTTTGTTATTCTGAGGTTTACAGAGATACGTGTTTAAATTTTGATTATAATCCTCCTTTGCTTTTTTAACAGTTCTTTTGAAAGATGAAGAGTACAACTTATAATATATCCAATTAGCTCGGCTCTGATTATAGGAAAGGCTTTTCCACGCAGCCTCTCTAAGGCGATAAGCTTTCTCACACTCCTCCGTCCCCCAAGGAGATGGCTGTTTGGCATGCGCAGTAGCGCACACAGAAAACACAGAGCCCTCAGCAGCATCTTGCAGAAAGGAAATTGCCGGCTGAGCTCTTTTTGCTCGACCTGAGCTAACTATGAAGAGAAGCGAGGCAGAAATAAATTTTTTATACCTAATGTGATTTACAAATTTCATGGGGGCACCACCTTTTCTGATAGGAGAGGACATAATAGTAAAGGTTATTTGAAAGTGGCCACTAGTTGTAACTGAGTCCACTGTTGACCATGCAGATACTCCAACCCCACGAGATGCCAATGTTAAATTTATGACTGAACGAGAAACTCCACGCATAAAGGTTACTGCTCCGGAATTGCAGCAGCGCACTGCATTCATAGACATCCATGACCAGAGAAGCTGGCGGCAGGAGTTAGAGCGACTACCACAGACACAGTGGTGCGAATAAAAATCCCCTGCGATGACTGTGTTGTTTGCTTCGCTCAGTAAGGTAGCCAAACAGTCTGTCTTGTGAACACCTACAGGAAGGTAGACGTTAGCAATAGTTACTTTGGCGCACTGTTAAAAGGAGATTTCTACCGCCAACAGCTCACAGTCAGGGAGCATAACTTTCTGCGAGGTTGATGCCCGGTGACATATTTTTGTAGAGATTTTAGTCATTAACCCACCACCCCTGTCATTAATGCGGTCTACCCTGAAAACACGGAATTTTTTGATTGAAAATGACTTAAGTGGAGATAGCCACGTTTCTTGCAAAATCACAATATCTGGATTTTGGTTATGAAGAAGTATTTCAAGATCCGTGAGAGAAGCAAGTACAGAACGATAATTCCATTGCGGATTTTTAGACCCTTTCTTTGCTTTGAATTGCGGAACAGCTGAGGAAAAAGCTCTACATTTCTGGGAAGGACAGAGCATTTCGACATCCGTGTTACAGATATCTACGTGAGAGACACTGCCAGGAGCGCTGTTGTCAGGCTGGACTTGGGATGTGACAGGAGGCGACATGATGTCACTCTTACCAGCAGCTCAATTTAGGAGCGATGCAGGCGTCGTCGCCGAAACAGATGATTGAGAAGGAAGAGACAGGCCTGCAACAAGTTGAGATTATAACCTCAGCGATGTTGCACAGCATTCGCTCGACCAGCACAGAAAGAGCCTCTTCTACTGAGCACACTATCGACGCAGTGAAACTCGACACTATATCTGCAACAGAGCTTCTCGCACGGCACGCATATGTATTATTCTTCTGATCCAGAAATGCATACGCATCTGCTCTCGAGCATCGCTTCGCTTTAATTTTATCTAGCAGGCTTTGTTCGTCAGCTCGCTTGGAGCAGTTGGCATTATCAGCTGAGTGGTTAGACTTACAGAGGCAACACTGGGGCTGATCAGAGGAGCAGCTGTCATCCGGATGCCCTTCTCCACAAACACGGCAGTGGGTCGCCGATTTACAGTCTTTACCACTGTGACCAAATTGCCAACAGTTGGTGCATTGAAGTGGACGGGGTTGCAGAGCTTCCACACGATACACTATTGGCCAGACCTTGAGCTCAGAATTACAGGAGCAGCCAGCAAAATTAGTCATAACTGATTCTGTCACTACACACACACGCACAGAAAAAAACCCACACCAGCATTCTGAAACTCCTCCAGTATTTCCTGTGGGGAGGATGCTGGGTCCACTCCACGAACAATACCTTTGGACCATGCGAGCTGTTCAGGGATGAATGCTTTCACTGCTAACGACTGAAAAATTTTGCACTGGAGCAGGTGTGTGACGCAAGCAATGTCAGAGGACTTGAAAACAGTGCCTCTACGGCCGAACGGTCGCGCCTCAGAGATCTGGAAGTAGTGGGTAGTAAGGGACCTTAGTTCCTGCTGAAGAACCTTAGAGGTTTTCATCTTGATCATTCCTTCACCGATCGGTACGAGCACCACAGGGATGACGTCAATTCCATTTTTCCTAAAAAGGTCCAGCGGCAAGCTTTGGGTGGGCAAGCTGGCGAACCTGGCTGCCGAACCTCTGCCTGGGGAGGTCAGCGACATATATGAGCCAAATGCGCCCCAACGTGCACATTAACCGCGCCTACAGACTTAACCTTAGACCTGGCCAAATCTCCCACGCAGAATTGGTCTCATAAGAGTTGAGCATGCAGGCACCACCAGGTAACCACAGGCACCACAGGAAACAGCCGTTTAGAACCGTTAAGAACACCCTATCTCTCTTCTCTGCTTGCTCCCTGGTCCATTGTAGGAAGGAAGGAAGGAAGGCCTCAGACGTTGCTGGCACATACCCACTACGGGGGAGTGGCCAAGACACAGGCGGTTAATTACTGGATACAGGAAATTTTTGACGGGAAAAGCAGTGGAAATAGTATGTAGTCTGATAGATTGGAAGAGGGAAGGAAAGGGGTCCAGTTAACTTGGAGATCGAAGACGGGACAATTGCTTAATGTGCATAATAGTACACAATGCCTGTAATGTTGCAATGTCTTACTGACAGAGATCAGGAAAAAGAAATTAGAATGGGAGTCGCTGAGTTTCTTGAAGAAAATTTTGCACAGCAGAGCGCACACTCCTGTCGCTTCGTCCAAGCAAAGAAGCGCCAATGGAAAGAACAACCGCGGAAGACACAGGCAAGCCCAGTTGATGAAATGGAATTTGCAAAAGACGCTTCCTCAAATGAGAAAAGCGGCGGCAGAACAGCAGGAAGTGATCTATTGTCTCAGGTTCGGCACAAAAAGGGCACAGTGGGGAAGCTGCCAGGCCAGATCTGTGAAGGTAGAAATTTAGAAGGGGAACCCGGCAACGCAAGCGCGTGAAAGAGACCTCTAGTCTGCGTGAGCGCCAGTCTTTGCTACTCCAAGGATGCAGAAGATGCTGATATTCGGGAGACGATGTAAAAGCCGAGGCAGCAAATTCCTGAAATATTGTGTAGCTGCGAAACCTCACCGCAGCTGTATATGCACACGATGGTAGGACAGCAACAATTGGGCCGCTGAGAGAGGCTCTTGCTAAGGAATCTGCAACCTCATTTAAGTGAAAGCCCATGTGACCTGGTACCCAAAGCAACCTTACCGAATTTAGATGCAGCGGAATCAGGAACTTAAAGAGGCGTAATGGCCGAGAGTCAGTGGGCGAGGATAAGGAAGAGCAAATGGACAGAGGGTCTGTCATAACTACGACCTGGGAAACGGTAGATTCTAATTTTCGTAAGGCTAAGATTACTGCTAATAATTCAGCCAGAAAAATTGGAGTGAAGTCAGGAAGACGGAGAGAAAAAGACCAATCCAGTGAAGGTGAAAAAATTCCCACACCTGCCTTTTCGCGATCCTGCGAGGCATCGGTAGCAATAAGAACATGAGAGGGAAAGGACCTTAGGTGGTCCAGCAATAGACCCTGAAGAAGCGGGAAGGGCTGCAGCTTTGCATTCGATGGGAAAATGTCATCGAATTCAATCTGGACAGATGAGGAGTTGTTATATATTTGGCGGACATCAGTGAAATGGATATTTATGCGATCAAGGAGGGACTGCACGTAACATATCTGCGGGGTATGAAATCGAGACCAGGCAGCACTAAAAAAGGCGGAAGGTTGACTAAGAAATATTATACTGGAAGCGTGAAGAGGGGAGTCGCACAATTTTAAAAATGTTTGAACTGTTAAAAGGCGAAACCTAGCTGATAACGAAGGCAATCGCGCCTCAAGGTGCAGAACAGCATTGGCGACATATTTTGGAAGCCCCAGACAAAGGCGCAACGCCTCACGCTCCAAAAGCACAAGAGGGCGAAGTTTATAGGCAGGAGCTCCTGAGAATAAAACACACCCGAACTCCAAAAGTGGGCGGACGTACATTTTATAAATCATCAGAAGCGTATGCCTTCTCATGCCTGACCTAGCACTACAAAGCCTGCGCAGGATGCCAATGGCCCGAACTCCTTTTGCAGAAACTTGCTCAATGTGTGGCCGCCAGGAGAGAGTAGAGTCGTATATTACACCGAGATACTTCACCGTCTGAACTTGAGGTATTATGTTATTTCTATAGACCAGGCAGATGTTTACAGGAACAGAAACTGGAAATACTAACAATGCGCATTTCTTCACATTAAGGGACAGATGAATTCTTCCTAGCCAGTTGTCAAGAACATTGAGGTAATTTTGCAGGGTTCGATAAAGAGTGTGAATGTCACCTGCTGATGCAAAAAATGCAATATCGTCGGCGTACACATAAGTTTTCACATTTTGAATGCATGGAATTGAGCTTAGAAAAATGTTAAAAAGAACAGGGGAGAGAACTGATCCTTGCGGAACACCTCTTGTCTGTGGAAATCACCTTGAGGAAATACCATTTTGGTAGCAGTAAAATTCTCTATTTTCTAAAAAAACAGAAATCCAGGCTACAAAATAGCTTGGGAAGTTGAGTTCCTGTAATCTTAGTAATAGAGTCGAGTGCTCCACGCTGTCGTATGCTTTACTGATATCCAAGGTGACAAGCGCAGCAAACTGTTTTCTATTGCGAGCTAATTTAATACGACTCTCAAGATCAGTATGAGCACACCAAATTGAACAACCCGGCCTGAAACCAATTTGACATGGATTCAATACAGCATTTTCTGAAATGAATGACATGACACGGCCGAGAAGGACCCTTTCCACCAATTTCACTAGGTTCGATGTTAACGAAATAGGGCGTATATTGTCTAAAGTTAAGCCTTCCCCTTGCTTTTTAAGCAATGGAACTATTTCAGCAAGACGCCACTCATGCGGTATCCAAGGACCTTTAATAGAATGGTTAATTAGAGCCAACAGGTCTGCAGGAGATTCATTGAACAAAATTTTGATCATAGATGAAGTGACCTTATCGGGGCCAGGAGCCGCTGGGGATAAGCGCAGAACAATTTGCGACAGCTCAGGCATAGAGACCTCAGTGAAATCACTTGAGGTGCATGTGAATATAGTAGAAGGTAAAGCAGATGTAAAGCGAAGCTCTAGGCCACACGCAATATCTTCTAAGGCCTTTGCGATGTCAGCAGGGGACTGAACGAGGGATTCAATGTTGGCAGTCGGAGGAATCACCTTGTTGCGCCTCATGAAACTAAACAAGGCTCGTTTACTTCCCGATTGGGAAAGGAAATCATAATGATTTGTATTATACTCCTCCTTTGCACGGGCGACAGTGCGCTTAAATGTTGCTGCAACATACTTATAATCCAGCCAATTTTTTGGGCATTGATTGATGAGAAGTTTCTTCCAAGCTGCTTTCCGTCGTCTATATGCACGCGTGCACTCAGAATTCCACCAATTGTTCGCGATTGCACCGTTTGTTCTCTTAACCAAAAATTCAGACTTTTGCCTTGCATGGTCCAGTACTGAACATAGATGTGCAGCCTTGCTTTCGGCACTTATCTGAGCGCGATTGTCTGAAGTGATTTGGAGGGCTGATTTTAGAGTGTCTTTAAAGCAATTGTAATTTATTAACGTGCGCTGATGTCGCTCAGGAAGAGTTAATTTACACGCAAACTTGAAACTAATCGGTAGATGATCACTGTTTGTTGCACAGTCAACAGGCGCCCAAGACATAACGGAGACTCCTGGGGAGGAAAAAGTTAAATCCAGGGAAGAGCGGCATTGACTGCGAACAAACGTAGGCAATCCGGAATTGTTGCAGATCAAGTTGTTGCCAGAAGCCCAATCAAATAGCCTAGAACCAAAGCTGTCTGTTTTAAACCCCCAAGTCACATGGTGCGAATTGAAGTCGCCAAGTAATAGAACCTGAGATCGGCTACTAGACATGAGTGAGTCAAGGGGCCGAGTGTCACGCACACCAGACGGGAAATATGCATTAGCTACCGTAAAGGGCTGTTGACCTGGGACACTGAGGTCAACCGCAAGGATTTCACATTCATTGTCCGCATATTGAAAAGAAATGCATGCCCTGTGGCAAAACTTTTTAGATATGAGCAATAACAACCCTCCCCCTCGTGATGACCGGTCAAGCCGGAACGGATGGTAATCCTTGAGATGATAATTGAAATTTGGAGTTAGCCATGTTTCCTGTAAAGCAACTAAATCTGGTAGAAGCTGATTGCATAGGCAGTTTAAATCTATTGAAGCTGAGAATATTGATCGACAATTCCACTGGAGGACACGTAAGAACCCTATCTTGGCGGAAGTGCCGCAGCCGCGACTGCCTTTTCTAGAATACTGGTCTTAGCGTTTTGACTTGTGTGACATTTCTTTGTCTTTGACTGGGGGCAAGATGGACCTGCAATATTCAGAGGAGACCCACTTCGTTTCTGGGCGCGGAGATCACACTCCATATCAATACAATCCATAGAGGATGCGTCCATAACGCTATTCGAAGGAGAGGGCTGAGAGGTCTTTTGTTGCTCACATTGTTTTTGGCCCTGTGGAGCGGAATCGATTACTACAGAAGGAGGGGTAGCTTCCGAAACCAAAGAAGACAAGAGCGGAGTGGTGGACGCCTGCAGAAGATTGGTCATCTGAGCAGCTATGACCTGCGAAATGCACGTGGACACGGTTTCCATAATGCGATCCATTGCATTTGCCACAGCTTTCTCAACTGCCGCTGTAATAGCCTGGGACAAACTAGAATCCATTATGGGTGGGCATTTGGCGGCCACACTAGAGTAGGCTGAGGCTCTCTCCTTGACTGCGGCAAAAGCCTCTCTCCGCGTGCATCTGCGCTTGTCTATAAGCTCGAGCACCTGAACTTCTTGTGCTCGTGCAGGACAGTCAGGCGAATCAGCAGGATGAGCACCGCTACACAAACAACACTTCTCTTGCTGTGCAGGACATTCCTCTCTGCAATGACGTTCCCCACAGGCACAGCAGCGTAAGGCCGATTTGCAGGCTTTGCCGCTGTGGCCAAATCGCCAGCAGTTTTGACATTGAAGAGGCCGAGAGTTAAAGGCATCTACACGAAAAACAAATGGCCACACCTTAATCTCTGAAGGGCAAAATAATCCTGCAAATGTGGCAATGACGGACTCAGTAGGAATTTTTACTCCGTCAACCAGCCTGCTGCAGCGATGGATAGCAATCACTCCCGCAGGCGAGAGGTTCTCAAGCGTCTGCGCAGGGCTCAATCGAGAGTCGACCCCTCGGACCAAGCCCTTGGAACATGCTAGATGAGGCGGAATGAATGCGCTCACCGGGTGGCTGGCGAAGGTCGTGCACTTTAGAAGATCTTCAATACAGTCTTTATCCGACGACCGGCACAAAACACCACCCCTGCCGAACTGCCGGACATCGGTAATGTGCATAAAGTGCTTCGATGTGGACTGAAGGGCTGCCTGCACTGCCTCCGGGTTGTTCAGTCGGATAGCGCCTCCATCGGAAGGCACTAATGCGACTGGAATGCTTGAAACACCGCTGCGGAAAAAGAGATCAAGTGGGAGCTGGTGTTTAGGAAGAGATGCCGACCAAGGGGAAAACCCCTGGCCAGGAGAAGAAGTCGACATTAAGCTCTCGTATCGCACCCAATCACCCCAGAACAGGAGCAAACAGGCACAGACAAAAAGAAGGAGAAATTTAGCAAGCTAACGCAACACCGCCAGGTACTTAGCCACTGCCCCGCAGCCTGGGTAGCTGAGCCACGTCAACAGAACAGCAGAAAAAGGATCCATTGTCTCCCTTGCTACCTTGGACTGCCGCTTCCTCTTCGTCTTCCTCAGGATATACCGCATCGCGATACAAGATTGTTTTGCCGTCTGTGGCTCGGTGCTGCGTTTATAAAGCAATGCACGTTCCCTATTGGGATGGTCAAGACCCCTACTTGTGAATCATGTGGCTTCGAAGAGACAATTGTACATCTCCTATGTGAGTGTCCCTGCTTTGGCTACCCAAAGACATAGGCTCCGTTATGGCTTGCTCCGTCTCCATCCTTGCTCTTTAAGAGAAGATATCATCTTAGGGGCTATGATCACAGCAAACGATGCCCTCAGAGCCTACAAGGCACTCTTTTGTTTCTTGAGAGCGACTTGATAGAGGGACCAATTGTGACTGTACTCCTCTTCCTTCAGCCTATTCAGTCCCCTCATCGCTGCTCCCCTTAACAGGGTAGCCAACCGAAAAACCCTTCTGGTGTTCCGGTTGGTTCACCCTTCCCTCATTTTTCATTTTCTGTTGAGCAGTTTTCATGACAGCCTAGTTCTAAGCTTAACGATCTCTACTTTTGCTATTTATTACTGACTTGACCTATCTAAGGATATATATATATATATATATATATATATATATATATATATATATATATATTTATATATATATATTATATATATATATATATATATATATATATATATATATATATATATATGTATGTATATATATATATATATATATATATATATATATATATATATATATATATATATATATATATATATATATATAAAATAGGAAATGAGCGGCTCGTTTGACAAACATATTAAGGACGCCAACAGTCACCGAAACCAAGGTGATTAGGGGAATGTTTTTAATTTTTTTTAAATTTGTAGTGCCAATCATTCGGTTTAAAGAAAATTACTTATAAAGCAGCAGAAAAAACAACCATGCCGCCGGTGGGATCCGAACCCACGACCTCCGAATATCGCGTCCAGTGCTCTTACCAACTGAGCTATGGCGACGGCTGTCCACTGTTGGCTTCCTTAATGTTTGTCAAACGAGCCCCTCTTTTCCTTTACCTTGTCTGCTAATAGCATAACGGAGGTCTTCGGTTCTGGCAGTCTTGTTGCCATAGGTAGCATAAGAGGGCTCTTGCGCAGTTTCCGCCCTCGCCGTTAGATGACGTTCTACGTCACACTCGGGCTATTACAGGACGTGCTACGTCCACCGCTATGGTCGAGGGTGGCGCTGGTGAACACCCTCAAGGTTCGATTACACCCAGTAAACATAAATACCCACGAAAGCAGCAGATTGGACAGCCGTCGCCGTAGCTCAGTTGGTAAGAGCACCAGACGCGATATTCGGAGGTCGTGGGTTCGGATCCCACCGGCGGCATGGTTGTTTTTTCTGCTGCTTTATAAGTAATTTTCCTTAAACCGATTGATTGGCCCTTCGTTTCGGTGACTGTTGGCTTCCAAATATATATATATATATATATATATATATATATATATATATATATATATATATATATATATATATATATATATATATATATATATATATATATATATATATATATATATACATATTGCTGCGTTGTACCCTCACCTCCGTCTTCCGCCATACGCCTACTTTCACTACTACTCGGTTTAGAGCCTTTTCCATGTCGAGATTCAAAGACTTACACGATTTATATTTCAACCAGAAACTGATAGCTGCTCTGGCGTATCGACAAATTAATCGTAGAGCAAGGACGCTTCCGCCAAAAAAAATCAACCGACATGTGTGCCACAAGCGAGGCGTGCTTAGACGATGCTTTACAGTACAAAAATTGCCGCTGCCACATTAGGTCTTCGTAACCAAACATCTGTCTCGCCATGCTACACGGGTTTCAGGGATGTAGCCAAACAAAACCCCTCAAAAGAATGGCCGGCGCACTGGAGGAGATTGTCGTCCCTGATGCCAAGCGCAATGAATAGAAAATTCGTCACGATGAATTCAGCACAACTATGTATTTCAGAGAAACAGAATTTATTCTCTTATCAGACATCTGATGTTCATAAAGGGTGATTATTCACAACAAACACACCCTCTCTTCTTCATTGGTTGTTGCTTGAATATGCGACAAGTACGATTCGACCGGCCGCGCACAAACCTAGCGGGCATACGGGTTCGCCAGAGCAGACGGGCCTGGAAGCATTTCACTATGATGTCAAGTCAGACATGCACCGACGTGATGCGCTGCAGAAATTCACAAAATGCAATGTCAAACCGCCGGCTAATTACGTCTCATGGAATATACGAGAAGTTGGACAGCAGAATGACTGCTCGACTTTGGAGCCCCTTTCCCCAAGCTTTTTCTTTCTCGCATAAAAATCCCTCTGATTAAGCTTGAAGGAATATGTATTTATAGAGCTTTGCCATGACCAACCAACAAAAGTTAAAAAAAAACAGAAAAACACCAGACGATAATAGAAATGGGCATGACAGAGACCCCAACAGCACTTTTTATCTTCTATTTTGACATTCAGGCCGTACTATTTCTGAAACACGAAAGCGAATTGAAGTATTCTAAGAATAAATGGCTCTGTCAAAATGTTGGGCTTCTTATACGCTGTTTTTGATTTGATGAAAATTGCTCTTCCAATGACAGGATTCGCATTCCGTCAGCGCGAAGCTTGAGTGGCAACCTCTTTGCAGCCAATTTTGATTCCTCTTGTTTTGTTCTTTCTATAAGGCAGAGGTTTTTTCGTGCCCTGACATGAAATCAAACCGAAAGCGCCAGGAAACAAAATGAAAGGTTCCTTCGGCGAGGAATTCATATACTCGTTTTAACCCCTACGAAGTAATTGCCTTTAGATGTCGCCACCTATGCCTCGTATTGTCATGCTGGGCTGAGTGATTCTAAATGACGCCCAGACTTTTGCTGCTACCCCTCCGTTATAGAGCACTGGCTAAATCAGATGTTGTGAAAAAAGCGTCGAAGCTGCAGTAATGAAACAGGACGCAATTAGTTGTTACGCGAGCTGTAACGCAGAAATGCAGAAGGCGAAATACTCAAAAACAGAGACACGAAACTCGAACGCAGTTTTTCTTGAGCTATGCTTCAACCACGCATCACAAAGCTAAAAAAAAATAAATGAATGATTCGCAAATGCGAAATCAAATGAAGAGCGTTAGTTAAGTTTATTTTGACCAAAGCTTTCAACAAATTAGGATAGCACCGTGCGCGTTACAAAACGACAATTCGTCTGGTACCACCCGCACCCTCTGGGAACAATGACTCACCCGCCATGGACAGCTGAATTTCGCCCCCTATTGCGGCTTCGAGGAACAAAGGCCGTCGGTACAAATCCCTCACACACACCAGGTTTCGGCTCGACTAACAACTTTCTGTGCCGAATAGTGCCGATTCGATTGCCCCCCTCCGGTCTCTGCATCGAATGGGTGGGCAGCAATTTTGTCACCAATGGCGGCCTCAAATGGCCCTAGTGTCGGCACCCTCTCATA
The DNA here is from genome assembly GCF_052857255.1 of Amblyomma americanum. NCBI lineage: Eukaryota > Metazoa > Arthropoda > Arachnida > Ixodida > Ixodidae > Amblyomma > Amblyomma americanum. The sequence continues at coordinate 78,250,026 of NC_135499.1, forward strand.
CGATACCTATATAGCGGAACGCCACGTATCTAGTATCTGGTATTTACCTTCTGATGTAATGTCTGCTACCTGTTTTATTTTTGAATTTAAAATATTATACTTATTTTAGAAATATGGCGGAGTGCTTGAAGCACTCCGACACGGGTTGGCCCGGTATAGCTCTGCCACCGGGATCGGCCCGGTTCATAATAGCGCGCGTCTTTTTCCTCAATCTTTGCTATCATATCTTTCAATTCTACTTTCAGCACGAGGTAGCGGCTGTGGTTCGGCTTTAGCCAGTGAGCAGGCCAGTGCTCTTCCCTTTTCATTCTTCCTGACAACAGCAGCAGAAGCAGCAGCAGCTCCAGCCAGAGAGGGCAAACGGGCTGACGTGTCGGCCCGACGGATGCGAGCGTGCGTTCGGGTGATGGGAGGGCATTTTGGCGGGCTAGTTGGTTCATTATGAACAGAAAGGGTATTAACTGCGCGAACAAGACGGGACGAGAGGCACACAAATCGACAGACAAAGCGCAGACTTCTAACTGATTTTATTTGTGAAAAACACATTGTTAATAAGGCCAACGAACATAAGAAAAAATAAGAAAAACACTATCATCATAGGGTTCGACGATAGAAACATCAGCAGAAATTTACAGGTTAATCAGATCCGATGTTAACACGAACATGCCCTTCTAAAAACTCTAGCGCTGGGGCCGATAGCAACAGCGAGGACGAGCTAACGCACTCGTGACCACTTTTGGCTATCAGGAAAGCTTCGATAACCTCCCTTTCAGTTTTGCTGCGTGCATAGGAGAGGAAAGCAGTTTTGTCCAGGAAGGCAACGCAGTTGCGGCTGTCACAGTTTTTGCAGTGTAATGGCAGATTGCTGCCTGTGCCGGCGTGCATCAATCGTCTATGTTCCAGGGCTCGCTCATTGAAGCACCAGCCAGTTTGGCCGATGTAGACCCGCCCGCAAGATAAAGGTATCTGGTAGATAACCTCGGAGGCACACCTGGTGAACTTGGTCTGATGATTCTTCTTGCAAGACCTGCGTTCCGTCTTGTTTCTTTTTTCTCTTCCAAGAGCATGGGACAAACTTTTCTCAACTTACAAGGCGCTGAGAACACTACTTTTATTCCATATTTGCCTGTCACCTTCTTGATGCTGTGGGAAAGGCAGTGAAAATATGGCATGACGAAGGGAAGGGTCCTGTCTGCACTTGGATCTTTCCTTATTGCTTTTTTCATCCTCTGAAGAAGGCACTCATATGAGCTGCGAATTACTTCCTGAGGGTAGCCCGCGGATCCAAGTCGCTTGACTCGATTATGGAAACTAGATGAAAGAGAATGAACACATGACTTATGAGGGGCAGACAAACAACAGGACATGATAATGCTACGTTTCACTAACTTCGAATGAGCACTTTTATAAGGTAGGAGGCTTTTTTGGACCTGGGACTGTAAGCCCAGCAGACATGAACATCAGAAAAATGCAATTTCAAATCTAGATACTGAATCCAGTTGTCCCTTGTTGCTTCATGAGTAAAACGGAGTCCTTGCCCCTCAGAGGAGAAGGTGGCGAGAATGCTAGCAACCGTGTTGTCAAGGTCAAGATTAGTACTGTAATCTAATATCACAAGATAGTCGTCAACATAACGAAACACATGGAACACCGGATGCTTTGAAAGCTCTAGTTTCAGGCGCCTGTCAAAGGAAGCCAAAAATATGTCGCACAAAACAGGAGCTATAGAAGAACCGATACAAATGCCAGACTTCTGAACATAAAATTGCCCGTCATGAAAGCTAGCGGTAAAGATAAAACTGCAAAAGTTCTAGGAACTGCTCTGTGCTAATGCCAGCAGTATTCTGGAAGTCAACTTCACCATGTTCGTCAATACTGTCTCTGATTGCTTTGAATAAACCATCTTGAGGGACGGAGTAAAACAAATCTTCTACGTCGATGGAAAAGGCCGTAGAAGATAACGGAATTCCGTCTTCCAGATCATTTACCAGGTCCTTCGAGCTGCGGAAGAGGTAGGGATCATCGCCTGCTAGTTTTTCCAGGTGTGGTTTTAGAAAGGATCCCACAATGTGTTGCCAGCTGCCTCTCTCCGAAATAATAGCGCGAAGTGATGATGCGAAGTGGGCAATCCATCTTGTGTGTTTTGCCGGTGATGGGAGGGCACATTTTCCATAATGCTGCAGCAATTTGATCACATGACTGGTCACCATTTTGAAATCTCGGACGGACAGGAAACGTTCTAATGCCAGTAGTAAGGGCAAAGGCTCTTAAAAAGAACGCGACTGAGTTTAATTACCTTATTGAAGTTCTGGCAACTTAATGGGTGTACCAGATATCAGTTTGAATGAGAAATGGAGTTCGCCAGGATCCGCTGTTGACAGTACCGTCTTGTTTCTTGTGAAAGTGCCTGTTGCGCCACCATTCTTGTTGCTTCTCAGTGAGAAATGTCATTTCCGAACGGATACGTTTAGTCTTCTTAGACGCATGACACATGGGATGTTAGTATTCCAGTTCATTTTCAAAGACAGTGTCTACTTCAACAAGATTTTTTTTTTTAAATAGCATCCCCTTCTACCAAACTAGAATGCTCGATTGTCTACAATTACCAGATGTGACCGGTTTTACCTGCATCTTCATGGAACTAGACGCAAACGAATTGTGCTTACTAAATATCACGCATTTTCATGCGAATTCGAATCGACATTACTCGAGTTAACATTACTCGGCATTTATCGCGTGACTGTTAGAAGGGCTTGTACTGCGGAAATGGCGAGCGCTGTCTGTCAGTAGCCGATGGCAAGTGGCAACCTGCCCACCGGGCTAAAACTTAGATACCACCCATACAAAAGTACTGTACTCGGACAAAACGAACCGTAATATACCACCTCGGATTAATGACCTTTCATTACCTAGCGGATTAACGACCTCTTTATATAAGGAGCCCTCGAATATAACGTCCTTTAGTCTGTTATTCTCGGATACCATGAATATAAGCGCCGCACCTCGAATATAACGAACATTTGGCTGTTGAAGTTCCCAGCGATCAACCAATGCTTGCTTAAGTGATTTTTTTGTTCCTGCTCAAAAAATGATTAGACGTAAATAACTGAGCGCCAGATTACAGTTTGCACACAAGGGTACCGCAAATTCAGCTCTCTCTTCCAAGCACACCATTTCAACATTATGAACGGTTCAAGCTTGACGCGTGGCATGAAGCATGACGTTTGCGGCATGAAATGAGACGCATGATTTAGCGCTTCAAAAGAGCGTCTGCTTCATGTCTCCTTCATTGGATTCATTGTTCGGCGGCACCGTATTAAAAACAACACAAATAATAGAATTCTTTTGCGTGCTGGTTTGCGGTGCCGGTTTGTGGTAGTCGCACCATCCCGTGTCATCTCGAGTTCAAATGTGATGCGCGTCAAATGAATTCATGTTTGTAGTCGTAATTGTACGTGTACATTGTGTCCATGCAAGGCGGCACTTAGCTTCGGTGGCATAGGGCGACGTTGAAGGAAAAAAACTGTACGCGAACAGAGATTAAGGAAAAATAATGAGAACTGCTAAACAGAGCCGCTGTCTGGCAGCTATTTTTTATTCAGAAAAACTAGACAGGTGTCAGCTGAGAATACGACGTCTGTCCAGCCGCAATAAGAGGAAATCTCTTGAAAATGTTAACGTGCCGCCGTTTGATAACACCTGTGACACATCATGAGCTACCCAAGAAACGTAAATATCACCAAGTGGGAAAGAAAGATGGCGTGCTGATTCAGGTGCCTCCTGTTTTGTTTCTAGTATTAAAAGCCTTTATTGTCTCTAGCGTGCGTTGCTTACGATGCCGCTGCAGCAAACGGTTTCTTCAAATATTGGGTTATGATCCTTTGTTTTCACAATCACTGCCTTATTTTGAGAAGCCAGACAATACTCGTTGTGTTTCAGGCGAATATTCAAACACTGCCAGATCTGTCCAGTGTATACCTCTTCAAATATGAATGTCATACGACACACACACACACACACACACACACACACACACACACACACACACACACACACACACACACACACACACACACACACACACACACACACACACACACACACACACACACACACACACACACACACACACACACACACACACACACACACACACACACACACACACACACACACACACACACACACACACACACACACACACACACACACACACACACACACACACACACACACACACACACACACACACACACACACACACACACACACACACACACACACACACACACACACACACACACACACACACACACACACACACACACACACACACACACACACACACACACACACACACACACACACACACACACACACACACACACACACACACACACACACACACACACACACACACACACACACACACACACACACACACACACACACACACACACACACACACACACACACACACACACACACACACACACACACACACACACACACACACACACACACACACACACACACACACACACACACACACACACACACACACACACACACACACACACACACACACACACACACACACACACACACACACACACACACACACACACACACACACACACACACACACACACACACACACACACACACACACACACACACACACACACACACACACACACACACACACACACACACACACACACACACACACACACACACACACACACACACACACACACACACACACACACACACACACACACACACACACACACACACACACACACACACACACACACACACACACACACACACACACACACACACACACACACACACACACACACACACACACACACACACACACACACACACACACACACACACACACACACACACACACACACACACACACACACACACACACACACACACACACACACACACACACACACACACACACACACACACACACACACACACACACACACACACACACACACACACACACACACACACACACACACACACACACACACACACACACACACACACACACACACACACACACACACACACACACACACACACGACACGCATCACTAATCTTGACCTGTGCTTCACCGAGCATCTATATAAGTGCACTTCTTTCCTGTAATCGACATGATCAGCTGCGCCAACGCACGAAGGCCTTCTACCTTGAAGGTGTGAACTTAACACATAAACGTGTTCAACGTTCTTATGTTAACGCTGACATGTTATATGGTACGTTAACAATTCCTGTGTGGACCAGGCTTTCTTAAACCTTTTTTATGTCTACAAGTGGTGTTTTACTAAGATTTTACACAATATTTAAAATGAACTTTTAGAGTTAGAAGAGCCTTTTTCTGACTATAGCGTTCTCAGGTTTCTAGTACATCAAAATACAGAAAAGAAATGCTGAATATATGACTGGTTATCGTGTAATGAATACTTAAGTCTAGCTCTTCCAGTTAACGTATTCAATTATTGAGAGTGCAGCCTACAGTAATTAATAGCGATATCACTTTTTGAATTTCTAAAACACGGTTACCCTCGGCGCTGTGGCCCAACAAATTTTCGCTACATCGCACCAACATAGATGCGCTTTAGAGAGGCTTGGAGGCAAAACACTCTATCCAGTGCACGAAACTGGTAGAAATAGCCAAACTTTTATTTCGCTGCAGCGCCCATGGCAACCGCGTTTTCGAAATTCTAAATTCTTATGTCGATGTTACTTACGGTGCGCTACATGCACCTTAATAGTTAAGGAGCCTAACCACCATAGCTCGAAAGGTGACTATACAGTATTAGTTACCTAGCATGCTAGTTATCACATCCGAGCTGTATTCTGATGTACTACACCGCTGACAGTCCTATTACGAAAAACTCGCTCTTCGAACTCAAAGAGCCGAATTTTAAAAACTGTGTGAAATCATAAGTGAAAGTCTTGTATAGTACTCTCAGAAACACTTGTCATTGACTGAATTTTTTTTTGTTATAAAACATTATATGCGTTGTAGCGTCGATCAGAAAATTACAATATACCATGTCATTTCACAGATCGCCGTGCAGTAGCAATGAAGAGCAGTGTTTTCTTTTCGCCTGCATAGTATGGTACGCTGTGCTCATTCTGAGATACGATAAGCGCTGTTGGCAGGAATGAAAGCAAACACAGGAAAGCGGTCGTTAATACCAGACAGAATTGGTCTACAACGTATGTCCGGTGGATCAATGTCAGTGATGGTCAGAAGCATTTATGTGTCAGTCGAACAGGTGATGCGTACTGGCAGGTTGCGGAAAGCGTAACAGAGTAGTATTTTCAAAAGTACCACTTGAGGTTTAGACGCGCCGATCATACCAACATTTAGAGCACGGAAAACAAGTATATATATTTTTTTAAAACTTGCTCCTATGACAACAAATAGTAAGATACTGGCACCGTACCCACAACCGCTCGGAGAGTGTGACTTTGGTTCAGAAGAAGTGTCGTAAAAAACACTCATTCCACTCCTCGTCTCAAGCTGCATTTACACTAATAACAATTTCATAGATTTAGATGTTTCTTAAAAATCGGTGAACAGTTTTCTTCTGCATGACTGCGCTTCGTTACAAGAGGTGGTAACTTTTTTCGAGTTCCGAAATCGCCAAATGGATGGTTTGGATCATATAACGATACCAATCCTATATATATATACCACTCCCAAATTATGGCCGGATGCTGCTGTTGCGGAGGAAAAAAAATCTGCTGGCAAATGTAACAAACCTACCCAATCATTGCATATCACACAATTGTGTAGATGGCTTTAAAATATTCCCAGTTTTATTTTTAAAAAATAAGCTCCTCTCTTTAGGCCTGAGTGAATTTTTTGTTATAGAAATTTGGTGCTGGATAGGGGTTGTCGATTCTCAAAGTTTATTCCACGGGCGCAAAAATTTGCTTCTCCGTGTCTGGCTCCCTCTGTATTTGTGGAATTTTAATGCTCGGAAATGACGACATTATGACAATTTTCTTTCCCACCCAAAGAGCGCCGTGCCTTAACGGGCACCCATGCCAGCCACCCATGTGCGGTTTTGTTTATGTTTTATTGAAATGAAGAAAAATAATCAAAACGCACAGAGTTTCATGCTACAACGTGTCTTATTGAAAACATTCTGAACCATTTCTTCTTGAAGTCAAACAAAGGGAAAATCTATAAAATCAAGAATACTTCCATCGCGATATACCTAGCTGTGCACCCATCCAAAGAGGAGGGCAGTTTTTTTTTTATGGCTGAGCACAGCGAATAGCAGGTAGTTTAATTTCCTGCTGCCAGTAAGTGAATGCGCAGGGAAAAAAATGCTAATCAAGCCAGTTCTAATGTCTTTTTTTATGTTTATTACGCGAAAATTCTCGTGTCATTTTTAGTATATACTCTCAGACAGCTCTCATCAGTCACTGGTCGACTTGGTTTCATTTGATGCCTTTAATTAAAAACATCAAATGAGTTGCCAATCATTTTGACATCGTTTTCGTAAAATTTTGCAACAGAAAAGATGTTTCGTCCTCAAATATATAGATATGTCAAGCAAGAATGTCAAAATGATTGGCAACTCATTTTCTTTTCATAAGTGCACACGATAATTAGGAACCAGGGTAGCTAACATTTGCCGCTTGGTGCAGGAGAGGCCCGCTATAAAAAGGATCACAGTCGACTAGTTGAAATACGCTCCTGCTTTTCACAGACAGACGCAGGCACTACCGAACTGCTCACAGGTAAGCGCGTTTACCAAAAATTATGAAATTCAGTACCCACTTTTCAGTTTGCATCTTAACAATTTGTTAAAAAGTTTCAATATCTTTGTTCTATGGTATCCAGTACTCTGTCATCATTCTGTCGCTACAAGCACGCGTAAGACCAATGCGGCAAATATAAAATCACTCGGTGTATAGAATAGTGCGGCAAACATTATCGGCAGAGTAAACCATTTTTACCAACAGCGCTAAAGTAGACGTCGGCAAAGAAGAGGAACATTTACAGAGGGGCTCCGTTTCGTCGCCCACGTTTTTTTTTTTGCGCTGTTTCTAATAATACCACATGAACCAACAATCCCAAGCCAGAACTTCAACTATGAAAGGAATATTGAGGCAGGCGAATGAAAAAGCGAAGGCTCTATTACATTCGAGTTCTGGCACGAGCATTTACCGCCATTCATATACGTACGCAAATACTGGTAATAAAGTTATGATTTTAGACCATACTTTCCTTCTAGTGCACTGCAAGTGAAGCGAGTAATACAGAACTATATATCTTTGTAGCGCGTCTAGGGTCACAAAGACGTTTTCGAAACGGCAAACACCTGTGCAAGAGGCCTACAGCCGCAAACTTTCTGTATGTCACTGTTCCGTGGCGTGCTGTTTTTTATTTGAACCACATGAGTAGAGCTTCAGGCAGAGGAAAAGTGTCAACTCAAAGGAAGACTACAGCGCGTTCAAGAAAGCACATCAGTGCTGTTTAACACTTGCTGAATAACTGCAGGAGAACTGCACGAAATTCAAGTCAATAAGCTTGCCCTAGCGTGATTTCCTGAAGTTTTCTTCGGGGTATTTTCTTTCGAGTAACTGATGATGCTTCGTTAGCACACACTTGAGTGGACGTCGTTTTACGCCTGCGGTGCCTTCCAAAGTGTGACTGCCCTTTGATATTCCAATTTTCAGGCCTTCGACATGGCTCATGCACAATTGTTCGTTGTCTTTGCTACGGTGGCTCTCCTCTCCATGGGTAAGCAGAGCAACAGTCAGACCTTTAAACAGCCAACTAGAGATGGCTGAGCAACTCTTTGATCCGTTTATTAATTTTTCTTCTTTAATAGCAGTCTTATTATGCTTTCTGCCCACTTGATCAGTTCCGTCTTTCGCTTGCGGTACTTATTCCGTGCAGGTGCATCCTGCTTTCAGTTTCGCTTACGAACAAAGTGCCTCTTTCGCGCTCTTGTTTGTACCCTATATGCGGTTGCTCATGAACACTTTCAAAACCTAATGGTTACAAAAATGGACACAATAATGGGAAGCCATGTAGTTAACAGGTGCTTTTGGACCCACGAGCATTTTGCTTGCCCATTCTATACAACAACAGAATAGGTTAAATACGAGTCCACAGAACACAACATCGGAAAAAAGTATGCTGCGGGGGAATAAAAGATTTTAAAACTGGTTTTCTTCGGCATGCTTAAAAATTGCTGCTCCCTGTGGACATCGAACTTACTGCACAAGGTTGTCGTGCTCGAAGGGCATTCTTTAGAGCGGCTCAAGAAACACTTAGCAAATCGAAATATCAACTGCTTAATATCGCTTCGGAGCGTATATGCTACTACATTCTTTACCATGTGCACTGCAGCTGTCTTGGCGCGATAAATTTATCATACGTCGACAGGAGCGGGTCGATCTCCTGATGGAGGTGTTGGTAATTGAGCCACTTCTCATAATTTTAGGCATTAAAAATAAGTGAACCGCCTTCTCACGTTTTACTGATATTCAGGTAGGCAAATCTGTTTAGTCACAATTTGAAACTGTGCTGCTGGTATGACTTAGGTTTATTTTCTGGAACGTCTCGGTGGCTGATGATTTCAAATAAACATGTAGTAGAATAAAAGACTTGAATCATAATAAATTTTTCCATTTTTGTACTATATTTCACGATAGGACTCAAGAAAAGCACGAGAAATCGAGAAGATTAACTCATTATTCTGCGTCAGGGATTTCATGGTGCTCTGTCACATTGTTCGTCTATGTTTTTTATGTTGGCGTGGCTAACGCCAGAGCAATCTGCTACACAGGAGACGGCCGATTTCTTGGTGGTGGTGTGGGCAAGTGACACTCGCGTACAGCAATGATGCCCTTATCAATTTTATTAAGCGGTCCTTTCAAATTTTTGCCTGGGCAAAATCTTTTTGGTACAAGCATTGCGGAAAGAAAAAACACGGGATACGCTATGTATCGCTTTGGTCATAGCGTTTTGCAGGCAGTCCCACGCATATAACATAAACGTGACAGGTTGGTTAAGAACTGGCTTATTGGTATATAAGGAGATTTTGCTGGGACAGCCATATTAATAACAGTCCACTCAAATAAAATGCTAAGTGTTACTAATACGTGTGCAATTCTCGAACTTTTTGAAAGCTGACACAAGAGAAAACGCGGACTTCTAAATATATGAGCATGAATCCAGTTTTAAGGATACCTAAAGCAATATTCTTGGCGTGCCTACGGGGGCCATACTTGTGGCCCTAATGTAAATGGCGTTGTTACCTACTGATGGTATACACATGCACGCGAGTGGCATGCTGGTTTATAACGATAAGTTGGTGAATGGTAGCTTTCTTTCTTTTTGGCCAGAAACAATTATTCAAACAAAAAGAAAGCGGATGCATGAACTGTTGTCTCAGTATCAAGATTATTGCTTCAGGTGCTTACCAGATAGGCTAATGCACATATTAAGGATTTTCACGGTATTCTAGTGGTGTTAATGAACTATTAGTATGTTGTGGTTGATCAGGTGTTTGCAGAAAACATCCATTTGATTATACAGATAAGTTGTTTCATGCCTCTAATATTGTGCGTACTTCAAAACATGTGTGACTATTGCGATTATTTCTACTCAGGAGTCGAGCGATCTCATGCCGGAGGTCCATCTCTTGGCGGAGGCGTAGGTAAGGAGTTTGTTTGGAACAGTCATCCCGTTATAAATTTTAATTAGGCGACAATTCGCGGTTTTTAATACCTCAAAAATTGAGTGCCCTGCACTACAAAAAGTATGAAGTCTGACTGCGGTGTGTCGCAGTTCTCTCCTAGTGCTTACCCTGAAGCTTAAACCGTAAAGCTGCAATTATAGTAGGCGAAGCAAGACCCTAGGTGCTAAAAGAATAATTCCTTGACAGCTCGTGCTTCAGCAGCACGGAGTGTGAAGCTGAAACCAAATTAAGTGCAATAACTAAAAGCACCTATATCAGACAAAAAGCGCAAGTATTAACATTTAACTATTTAGTATTTTGAAGAATTAAGTGTAGCTATGTTCTGTGTTGGTTACTTTTGTTATGTTCTCGCGTGTAATATCTGTGTCTAATATTTCTTGCCAGGAACCGAGCGAGCTCTTGGCGGAGGCTCATCTCTTGGCGGAGGCGTTGGTAAGGAGTTTGTTTAGAGCAGTCATCCCGATATAAATTTTAATTACGCAACTATTCGCCGTTTTTAATATCCCCAAAAATTTAGTTTCCTTCACTACAAAATGTATGAAGTCTGACTGTGGTGTGTTGCACTACACATTTTGTGCTTACCCTGAAGCGTAAGCCGTAAAGCTATAATTATTGTAGGCGAAGCAGGGCCTTAGGTGCCAGAAGAATAATTCCTTGGCAGCTCGTGCTTCAGCAGCCCACAGTGTCATGCTGGTCCCAAATTAAGGGCAATAATTGAAGCAACGTATATCATAAATTAAGCGCAAGTATGAACATTAATCTATTTAGTTTTTTTCATGAAATTAGTGTAGCTATGTTCTCTGTTGCTTACTTTGGTTATGTTGCCTCTTATAATATCTGTGTCTGATATTTCTACGCAGGAACCGAGCGAGCTCTTGGCGGAGGCTCATCTCTTGGCGGAGGCGTAGGTAAGGAGTTTGTTTAGAACAGTCATCCCGTTATAAATTTTAATTACGCGACAAATCGAAGAGTTTAATACCCCCAAAAATTGAGTGCCCTGCACTACAAAAAGTATGAAGGCTGACTGCGGTGTGTCGCACTTCTCTCCTAGTGCTTAAACAGAAGCTTAAGCCGTAAAGCTATAATTATAGTAGGCGAAGCAAGGCCTTAGGTGCCAAAAGAATAATTTCTTGGCAGCTTCTGCTTCAGCAGGACACAGTGTCAAGCTGGACCCAAATTAAGTGCAATAATTAAAGGCACTTATATCAGACATAAAGCGGAAAATGAACATTTAACGTTTTAGTTTTCTTGATGAATTTAGTGTAGTTATGATCTGTGTTCTTTAGTTTTGTTATGTTGCCGCCTGCAATACCTCTGTCTGATATTTCTTACCAGGAACCGAGCGAGCTCTTGGCGGAGGGTCATCTCTTGGCGGAGGCGTAGGTAAGGAGTTTGTTTGGAACAGTCATATCGTTATAAGTTTTAATTACGCGACAATTCGAAGTGTTTAATACCACAAAAAATTGAGTGCCCTGCACTACAAAAAGGATGAAGTCTGACTGCGGTGGGTCGCACTTCTCTTTTTGTGCTTACCATGAAGCTTAAGCCGTAAAGTTATAATTATAGTAGGCGAAGCAGGGCCTTAGATGCCAAAAGATTAATTCCTTGGAAGCTCGTCCTTCAGCAGCTCACAGTGTAAAGCTGGACCCAAATTGTTTGCAATAATTAACGGCACAGATATCAGACATTAAGCGCAGGTATGAACAATTACCTATATAGTTTTTTTTTGTGAATTTAGTATAGCTATGTTCTTTGTTGTTTACTTTTGTTATGTTGCCGCGTGTAATATCTGTGTCTGTTATTTCTTACCAGGAACCGAGCGAGCTCTTGGCGGAGGCTCATCTCTTGGCGGAGGCGTAGGTAAGGAGTTTGTTTGGAACAGTCATATTGTTATAAGTTTTAATTACGCGACAATTCGAAGTGTTTAATACCACAAAAAATTGAGTGCCCTGCACTACAAAAAGGATGAAGTCTGACTGCGCTGGGTCGCACTTCTCTTTTTGTGCTTACCATGAAGCTTAAGCCGTAAAGTTATAATTATAGTAGGCGAAGCAGGGCCTTAGATGCCAAAAGATTAATTCCTTGGAAGCTCGTCCTTCAGCAGCTCACAGTGTAAAGCTGGACCCAAATTATTTGCAATAATTAACGGCACAGATATCAGACATTAAGCGCAGGTATGAACAATTAACTATATAGTTTTTTTTTGTGAATTAAGTATAGCTATGTTCTTTGTTGTTTACTTTTGTTATGTTGCCGCGTGTAATATCTGTGTCTGTTATTTCTTACCAGGAACCGAGCGAGCTCTTGGCGGAGGCTCATCTCTTGGCGGAGGCGTAGGTAAGGAGTTTGTTTGGAACACTCATCCCGTTATAAATTTTAAGCCCCAAATAAATTTAGTGCCCTGCACTACAAAAATTTTGAAGTCGGACTGCGGTGGGTCACACTTCTCGCTTTGTGTTTACCCTGAAGCTTAAGCCGTATCATAATTCTAATTCTTCTTTGTTCTCGTTTTTGCGCCATTTGCATGTGTCTTCTTCGTAGGCCAGCAATTCGGCGAGCCAAGTATCAATCAGCAGTGCCCAGCTTAGGGAGGAAAAGTACCACATCTCGCCTACAGTGTTCCTATTAAGCGCGAAACAGTTTCCGCAGAAAGAAATCGCTGCAGCTTGGAGATATGCGTGGTAATTGTATGCTCGAGTGAGGCTTGGAGATATCTAGAAATGTTACTGGGTAATCTATCCGCTTTTTGGAAGCAAGCAAATGAACTAAATGTATTGAATATGGAAAGCCACCCCAAGGTTCTTACTTTTGGTTGCAAGCTGCTGTACGGCGCATGGTTTTGTCATTTTCTGAAGCGTAACGGCTTGATTATCTTTGGCTGCAGGAAGGACGTATTGAAGAGCCCGCAAAGACATCGCTGAGCAGTCATTGTGAAAACTTTCAGGTGCGTGATGCAACGGTAAATTTCTCTAACCTGATTCTGAAATATTTAGTACGTTAGCGTAGGAACCCCATTCACCGATTTCGCCACTGTCTGTCTGGCCGGTAGTTAACCCGGTTACCCGGGAGAGACAGCTAGGTGGCCCCGCTATTTGACACGTCGTCCACCTAGGTCACTTGACCATGTGGCGTCATCGCAGCCTGCCAACAGGATCGTTAGCAAGCTGCCCACCCTGGCAGCTGTCAGTTCAGCTAATTATTGCTCGCGATATTGCGAGATTCCAAGCAACCCGAGTATCAGAAGCCCCCCTGTTGGCAGCACCTGTCAATACAAGGCAATCGCGCATCGCTTAAACGTTGCAGCTTTGCGGCAGAAACAGAATGACATGTGCCAGCGATCTATGAATATAAAGAATAAATAATTTCGTATATATGGGCACTAACTCATTAATGCCATCTCGTCATATTCTTGAGATTGAGCTGAAGTGTCCCTTTCATTCTAGAACGCTAGCGCCAAAGCCCAGCACATCGATTCCGTGATCTCTCTCTGAACCCTGTGTAACCTGAAAACAAAGCTTCGATATTTAAATGAAGCCCAAAGTATAATTGAAGTGCTTGGGCACATAATTTGCATTTTGCCTAAGCTGTTAAATATTTTGCCAATGTTATTCCCATGCAGACTATTTGCTCAACAAACGATGATGGAATAAAGGAACAAGAAGTATAGGTTTTTTTCAGTCTTCAGTGTAGTGACATGAATGGGTTAGTAAATTTTGTTGAGTATGTAGGCTGATACCTTTATAAAAGGTTTGGTTTGGTTTAAGGGGGTTTAAAGTCCCAAAGCGACTCAGGCTAAAATAGAGTTTTTCAATGGCGTTTTAAAAAAGCACTGCGTTGTGATCTCGCACTATGTAATCCTGTTAAGCTAAAAAAATCACTTTAATATCGATACACGACATGTTGTTCTCTGTGCACACTTTAGTCATTATCCGTACTGCAAATTCAAACCAAAGCTTCTTTGTATGAAGCGTCTGAGTAATATTCGCTAAACAAATATACTGGAACGACTATCGTTGCGTTTCGTAGGCACTAAGAGGGCGTTTAGAATTAAATGCGAAGTTACCGGGGCAGTTATTAAGATGCAGATGACTCCCGTGCTATGATTACATAGTTGCAATGACAAGCGGCTGATATCAATTAATCGTTTTGTGGCTATTTCTTAACGGCTTTTACTCAAACGAGGCATTAAATATTTCTTACAGGGTTCCTGCGCCCGCACTTAAGAAAGGCTGGAGGGATAACCAAGGAGGTGAAGGTTTTCAACGAAACAAATGGCCTGTGTTTTGTTTTGACATTCTCTGATTGCAAAAATAAATTGTGACGTTTGAAGGTATCATTTGTAGTGAGAAATTCGGATGCTTTCTTCAATCCATAGAGTTATTTAGAAATTTTTTTGATATTGATAATTTAGGTCTCACAGTATAACAGTTATACATTTGCAGAAAAATAGGCTGCTTTTTGTGGTGCCAAAATGCATACTCACGATAATCGGTACACGTCTGCACATAGTTACCAGAGAATTAGTAGCAACTATAGCTACACCTTTTAGGAAGCTGTGCCGCTTTTCTCCGCTCATAACGCAAGACAAGGCTAACCTTTAACCAAGCATTTTGGATGTCGCCTTCCATCAGAATCACTTCTCAAAGGTACGATCTTTCAATCTGACGAAAACAAGCATATAGACAGCAATATCAGGTCAACAAAGCTCTTAACACTACGACACGCTGAAATTTCAGGCAGCATGGACTTTCGAGCGCTAAGAACGCTCGCTTTCAGATTACATTTTTTTTCAAGGTCCTAATTCTAAAATTTTCAAAATGAAAACAGGATTTTCACGTGAGAGCTCGTATCTGCAGAGAAATGGCCTTTCTCAAAACAAAATGTATAACTATGCTTTTTCCGAAGGAGTAATTTAAAAATAATAACAGGGCGGTTACCACTGGTTAACACGACATTAAGCGACAGCCGTAAGTCCCGAAGGTGGCGGCACCACTCAGCTCAGGGCAGTGGCGCGCCGCTGAACTGACACGTGTCAGTTAGGTTAATGAATAATCGCAAGAGAGCGCTCGGGAAGAGCTAATTGGCTTCCAGAAACCACTCCGGTGCCTGCACCTGCCATCATAGCGATGTGGCCCATCGTTTCAGCACTGCAAAATTGCACAAGGAGGTGTATCACTCCCAGGTACCTATGAATGCAAAGTTGAGAATAACTTCATGCATGTGGTGGACGCATCCGAATGCAACGTGATGCAGCAGCGGTAGGTCGGCGACTGCCGTCACCAAGTTGGCACGCAGATCTGTATTGGTGCGGCGGCGTTGCGGCGGCGGCTACGTAGAGTCAGCTGCGTGGAATCGTATTATACTAATCACATCAGAGAGCGCGGCGACACCGTTCATATTCTTCGTCTTGATATTTTCGTCAGTGGCTTCAACAACATTCAATAATGAATCCAACCATTCGAAACCACAAACTTCTGTAACTGTTTTATTGAAGCTACACCATCCATGTTCTTCTATTTTCTACTTTTATTCAGGCTTGCGTTGATACGCTAATATTGTCACGCGCCTTCGTAGGACATCGACGGAGGAAGAAGATCAACGGTTGTACGGATCAGTTGAAAAAAAAAGAGGAGCAAGGGCAGAATGACGCTTGAGGAGAAGAAGAACAAGAAGAAGAAGAAGAAGAAGAAGAAGAAGAATGACGCTTGTACGCTTCGTCGCGGTCCTGCTTCGATCATTACCTCTGTATATAAACCCCCGTGCGTGCTAAGCACGCAACAGTTATGGCAGAGGTACGGGGTATCAACCACGGAGCGTGCCATCTATCGAAGGAGCCGTAGACTCGCTGGCTTACCACTTATGTCATTGGACATGACGGGAGACGACAATATCGTGCAACCAGGACCTTCCAAAAACTGGTCACATTATCGACAGCCACAGGCATTCTTTGCAAAATCTGAGGTGGACGTTGGCGAGTGGCTGAAACGGTATGAAACAGTGAGCCAATATAATCACTAGAACGCTGCTAATAAACTGTCTAACGTGGTGTTGTTCCTTGCCGCCACTGCCTTCGACTGTTTGACAATCATGAAGATGCGCAAATTACATGGGCTGCCTTCACAAGTGCGATCAAGAAATTTGGCGACGAACCAGCAAGGAAGAAGTGCGCGAAACAGAAATTGCTTCAGCGGGCCCAAGTGCCAGGATAAAGTTGCACTGCATAAATCGAAGCTATCTTGAAGCCGTGCAAGCTAGTGAATTCCAGTATGCTTGCAGAAAACAAAGTCGGCCACAGCCTAACAGGAATTTCGGAAGACGTTTATAATTGTCTTATTAGCGAAGAGAGCCTGAGCACCACCGTCGACGTTGTACAGAGAGAGAGAGAATGAAAAAGAAACGCAGAGGGGATAGGGGTTAGAAAGATGACAGAGAGGAAAACGCAAAAAAAAAAGGAACGTGTACACATGGAAACACACACACACAAGGCGTTCCAGTTAGTCTTTCACACAGGCCGGTAGATTGTAAGAACCGCAAAAGCGCTTCCACGGCCTTCTTCTGCGACGGTAGGTCCTTTCGATGTTGTAGAATTCTTTTTTCAGATAGCGGTTGGTCGTCCAGTTGGTCAAGTTCGTGGCTAAGGCATGCCCTCTATGGACTGTACTGCGGGCAGGAGCACAATATATAGCCAATTGATTCTTCATGGCCGCAGTGGTCACAGGTTGGGGTGTCGGCCATCCCCATGCGGAAGGCATAGGCTTTAGTAAAGGCAACTCCCAACCAAAGTCGATATAAAAGCGTGGCGTCTCTATGGCGAAGCTGTGATGGCGCTCGAAGACTTAATGTTGGATCAAATGAGTACAGTCGCGTATTTCTTAAATGTGGCTCATTCCATTGCGACTCGATGCACTGCCGAGCAAGTAGGCGGAGCTTCCGTGCCGCGTCAGTTCTAGAAAGAGGAATTGGGACGTGGCGCTCCTCAGTATGGGCTGAGCGGGCAGCGTGATCCGCCCGTTCATGGCCGATAATCCCGCAGTGACTTGGAAACCACTGGAACGTTATTTCATGGCCGGCATCACTTATATGGTGTAACGTCTCTGTAATATGGAAGATTAGTTGTTCGTGCGGTGCGCGTCGTAGAGGTGACAGTAGAGACTGCAGTGCCGGCTTCTAATCGCAGAATATTGTCCATTTGTGTGGCGGTTCATCACCAATGTGATGAAGGGCAGTTAAGAGCGCTGCGAGCTCTGCTGCCGTCGATGTTGTCGCGTGGGTCGTCTTAAATTTGATTGTTGTAGCTTTCGCTGGAATGACGATTGCCGCCGCGGAGCTGCTTGGAAGGACAGATCCATCAGTGTAAATATGCGTTGAGTCACGGTAGTTCTAGTACAAATGTAGTATCGTGAGCTGTCTAAGGGCTGGTGATGACAGATAGCTTTTTTCGAGATACCAGGTATTGCGAGGTTGATTTTTGGCTGAGCGAGCCACCATGGAGGGATCGAAGTTCTCGCAGCCGGAGTGAAACAAGCTGGCAATGATTCATTATATGCAGTTATCGTTCGGCTGAAAGATGTGTGTGGCCTGTCCGCTGGTAGAGAGGCTAAATGGTGACGAGGATTCCTGGCTAGATGCCTTATATGGGTCCTGAGTACTTCAATTTCATTGTTTACAACATCGACGTGGGTCGACGTTGTAAAACACTGTAGAACATTTCAAGCTCTCAAGCTGCGTCTAATCACGCCTAAAGTCGGACGACTGGCCATTGTCACCGTTGTAGCCAGTGTTGAAACCTGTCCTCCACATTCTATGGCTGATATGATACGAGAGATTGTGCACGAGGAATTGTCCAGATTCAGGGACAGCACCTTCTGCCATGCAGAATATCTGCGGCACAGTTGTGCACCGCAGGCAGATGTCGCCGCCCTGCCCACTTACTTAGGCCCAACCTAGCGGCGCTTCGCCTATGGACGATCGCAGCAACTATGCCCAACATTATGTCCACCAGCCAACGGGAAGGATGCCTTCCTACCCTGAAGAGGAGGTTAGTCAGCAACGAGAGCCTGGCTACAACCAACGTTGCGACTTTGTTCTCCAGGACAATCGTGGTGATCGCTGGCGCAATCAACCTTTCCGTTATAGGTGTGGCATTTCAGGACATATCGCTAGATTTTGGCGCCGCCGTTTCCCGACGGCTCAAGACTACCGGCCCCCGGTATATTTTCGTGGACAACGCTTTATTTGCAACTTGTTTGGGTGTTTAAATAAGGACCTGAATTTCATCACCACTGACTGAACGCCCGCGAGTATTTGCCACTTGCTTCAGAGCATAAGCGCTGCTAAAAAAAGAACCACGTAGTGCGGACGTCTACGTAACCATACTATGTTTTATTCTATAAAGAATGCATTATAGCTGTGCACTGCTTTTATTTATGCAAGGAATGAACACATAATGGTAATAATCTTTCACTCCATCACTTCGTTTACACTGCAAAGTTTCAAGCGCAATTTTTCACACCACAAAATAAGAGTCCGAGTTTCTTTGTACGTGCACACCGAAAGCCAGAAAAAACAAGGGGAAGGAGCAGGCAGACACGAACGCGCCAACCTAGTTTATATCTTGTCTGCAGCAGAATAGTGGGAACAATTATGTCACGTACACAGAGAAACCAAGTAAAACCACCAAAAGGCTGCTACAGAAATGCTTCACATATTGTACACTGTTGTAGCAAGGTGCGAATGCTCTTAGGCCAATCTAAAACCGTGGGAAAGCTGGCGCAGGAGAGTCCACATTTTTAATCCTCGATGATTCTTAAAACTTCTAGTCAACATCTCTGAGCACCTTCTGAGTGCAGGCCAAGGCGGCTGTTAATCCTTTTGTTATGCTGTATCACTGATTATTTGATCTGGCTTAAATGCCCGCCCTCTGCTTAGCACCTGCCATGGCACAGGATAATGAAACAGCATAGATCTCAAGGAATTTCAAAAACCTGTAATGGGCTGCTTGCCATACAGATTGCGCGGTGGTAACTCTCACAAGTCTACACATTTCTAGGCAATGCCCTTTGAAGCTTAATATTGTGACCTAACTACGACCCATTATCCCCTTTATTTTTCAAGAACAGTGAAGTAGCGCCGACATATGGAATAACTTCCTTGTTTCCTTCATGTGTTTCTTCCTGAAGGTCGGCGCTTGTCCGTTCAATGAGATTCCTGAGCACCTTTTCCGCTGTGAATGAACGTAGCAGTGCGGACATACCCACCTTCTGGAGGAATCTGGCCATTGGAGTCCCCTCCTGCGAGTTCAGGATAAAATGTAAGATGAAGGGTAACTGGCGTTTCATGCCCCGAAGCTACATCAGGGCTTTGTGTCATGGTGCACCGGAGGGCACCGGATTAGGTTGGAGAAACTGCGGTTCTGCATGCCGTCTGCGTGCGAGGCAGTGGACGGCTCGAGGTCAGCTTAGACTACCTGTGGTTGTGTAACGTGCAAAATGACTTGCACTGTACATGAGTGCTTTTGTATTTTACCGCCATTAAAATGGGGCTGCACGAGCCAGGATTTGATCTCACGACCTTGTGTTCAGTGCCCAAAGGCTGCTGCAGCAAGTAAACAGGGAAACATGCGCGAGGCAAATGGGGGAAAAAAAGCATTTTCCTTCCATGAAACGGCTTGCATGCATAGGCAGGACAGCGAATGTTAGATACCTCGATATAGACTTTTGGTGATCAACAGCACTGTTGGTTTGTTAGTTGTCCTGAAAGGGCTCTCATGTAGTACCTTTATTTGTGACGCGGTGCTTTTGGGCAAACAGGTGTTTATTTTCAAACTCCGAACAGCACTTGTTTCACATTCTTAACATGTAGGCCTTCGTTTCGGGAACAGAGGTTGTGACGCAAGTTTAAAAAAAAGATTTTTGCACAGGTGGGCAACAAACCTTAGAATTTTTTTCAGTAATTAGACAAAAAATGTGGATATACTCCATTCATAAATTCTCATGACATCTCTGTTGACATATCTGTTAACAAAGGAACTGTCCCACATTGTCAGAACGTTATGAAATATGTGAATGTAAAAGAGTAATAATGATAATAATAATTGGTTTTTGGGGAAAACAAATGGCACAGTATCTGCCTCATATATATTTGGACACCTGAACCGCGACGTAATGGAACGAATAAAGGAGGGAGCGACAGAAGAAAGGCAGAAAGAGTTGCCATAGTGGAGGCTGCGGAATAATTTCGACCACTTGGGGTTCTTTAACGTGCACTGACATCGCACAACACACAGGCGCCTTAACGTTTTGCCTTCATAAAAACGCAGCCGCCGAGGTCGGGTTCGAACCTGGCAGCTCCTGATGACTAGCTGAGCGCTCTATCCACTGAGCCCCCGCGGCGGGTGAATGCCCAAGGACCTTTTGCTTTCCATGATACACAGTGACTTTCTGCCGTTTTGATTAGTAATCAATTATTCCTTTGAGAAAAAAAGTTGAACATTGAGTTAACGGTGCGCAGAAGAGGCTGTTTGCACCTTAACTTAATTTTGCCTCCAGTGATGAAGGTGCCAACATATCAAGCACGCCACTAAAACACCGCGTTGACAAAAAAATTAACAGCCATTTCACAGTGAAAATGCTCACTGTCACGGTGAAACCTAAAAAATAGAGCAGAATGAAGTCGTCAGTTCTCATATTTTAAACCAATTCTGAATCCCTACATGCACGACACATTATTCTCAAGAAATCTTTTTTCTTTTAGAAGCAAAAGAAATTTCTAATCCCACTTTGCTTAACTTTGTCATATTAGAACTCTGCCCTCTCCAAATCTTTTGTGAATACCCAAGTTCCATCACTACGAAAAGTATTTACTTAATACAGGCGCCTTAGGGTTTTTCCTTCATAAAAACTCAACTGCCGCGGTCGGGTTTGAACCCGGGAACTCCGCTCGACTACTGATCCGGAATTCCCGGGTTCGAACCCGACTACAGCGGCTGCGTTTTTATGGAGAAAAAACACTAAGGCGCCCGTGTGCTGTGCGATGTCAGTGCACATTAAAGATCCCCAGGTTGTCGAAACTATTCCAGAGCCCTCCACTACGGCCCCTCTTTCTTCCTTTCTTCTTTCGCTCTCTCCTTTATCCCTTCCCTTACGGTGCGGCTCAGGTGTCCAACGATATATGAGACAGATACTGCGCCGTTTCCTTTCCCCAAAAACCAATTATTACTATTATTATTAACATGAATTAAATACATCAGCTTATAGAAATTATATTCGGGAGACTTATGATTTTGTATGAGGAGTAATCTTGGCAATACTTATTAAAAAATGTATTCTTTAAAAAATTCGAGAAAAATTGATAGATATAGAACAAGGCCTTTTGGGGGGAAATGCCACGCAGAGAGGATGGTCTCTAAAATCGAAACATTCATTGTTAAACAGCGCGGAAAGACGAGACATGGGAAAGCATGACACACAACACAGGCGCTAACTTAAAGCTGACTTTTATTTAGAGAAACTATCCTTATAAGGTTTTCTTTCCAGAAAAAACACCCCGCCAAATGAAGTTTTGGCTTGCCCTAGAGCTTGTTAGGCACCATTACATTAATACCTCTATAATTTTCCCGCAGTATTAACATGAAATATTACTTTTGGTGCATTTTAGTAGAGAGTAGTGTAAAGGTAGGTCATTATTGCCCAACTGAAAATTTCATAACGTTAGGCCAATGAGCAGAAGGAGCAGTCTCATCATGTGAACACTGCCTCAGAGCGAAGATTTTAAGTCGCTCCTACCGTGTGTGTCAATCCCAAGTGCAGGTTGTGCAGGTTGTGCATCGTTTCAAGTTGAATGTCTTGAGGCTGTTTAACATCAAGGAGATTTCTCTTGTGTAGCAGCAAGCCAGAAAAAGATCACTACAAAATGTTTTATAAGGCCATGTTACTCACAGGGTCTAAGAGAATTAACTGATATCTGTAAGTAAAGCAGCAGCGCGGAAATACAGCCACAACAACAAGCTCCCATTAAAGTTACCCACTTGAGCGACCGGAACATGTGCAATCTGCATCACCCTCGTGTACAACGCTCAAGAAGCATACTGCCCTGCAAAAAAAGGGAACCCTCACTGCAGCTGCTAGATTCTAGAGAAAATGTTTGCACACAAGTAAAGCAGCATAGACCAACAAAGCAAGTTGTAATGACCTTTTAACTGCGAGGATTCTGTCTAATTTCAGTTTTTAATAATTGGTGTTCACTTCTTGAGGGCTCTAAACAATGGGTGCCGCCGACTGTGCAGTGTGTTGGTGTAGAAGCTTAACAGACTAACAGGAAAATTGACACCTACTCATATGCGCTCTTACAGAGATGAAAGGCCATGATAATTGTATTAATTTTCTTTCTGTGATTTTTCTGGCACAATTAGTAAAGACATTGTTCGAGTACATATTGATGTAGCTAACTTAAAGGTCTACAGACACCAAAATTTTTTTTGCCTGTGTGTTTTATCCTTTGCGCTGATGCGTCAGACATCATATGAACAGATGCAATCAACATGGTCGCTCCAGTTAAGTTGTTAATTTATTAAAACGCGTAAATATTTGTATTTTTCGACTTCCGAGATAATGGTGCCGCAAGCAGAGTAAGTATAGCGGCTAGCACTTTTCTTTCTTGTCATTCGCAAAAGCACAGTCTTATCAGAATTGAAGACCATTGCTGGTCTGTCACACCAGGCCGCAATTTCGCGGAAAGCATCATTCAGTAATATTTGGTCAGCCACATAACTTATTGGGGTGTACAGCATGCAGTCATCGTCAAATAAACCAATTTTAACATTTCTATCAATGGAACACGCAATGTCCTTTACATAAACAAAAAAAAAATTGGACCTAGTACACTTCCTTGGGGCACGCCACATGTCACTGGAAGTAACGTGGAAGAGATGCCACCAATATCCACAAACTGTGTTCGATTTTGTAGGTAGGAAGCAATCCAGTTTACTAAGGTCAAGAACACGCCTATTAATTTCAGTTTTTCAAGAAGTTTATTATGGGCAACTTTATCAAACGCTTTGTTGAAGTCTAAAGAAATTATGTCCAGTTGTCCAGATTTATCTAACACGGAACTAAAGTTATAGGTAGCAGTCACCAACTGCGTGAAAGTTGAAAAATCTTTCCTGAAGCCGTGGTGAAATGGAGACAAGCATCCTTTAGCGTTTAATATTTCAAGTATGTGAATAGAGATAATGTGTTCGATTAGTTTGCAGCAGGTACTCGTCAAAGAAATCGGACGGTAATTGCTTAAACACGCGCGGTCCCCCTTTTTATGCAAAGGCACAACTCTGGCTATTAACCAGTCTTCTAATATCTAATTGATAAGGGTGTCAGCATTCTTAAGCAGTGCCACTTACCTACACCGCCGTCAAAAGATCGCTCAGCCATGTCTCCGGCTCCAGCGCTAATATATCATTTGCTTTAGTAAAGCAAGAATGCCACGTGGAGACATGCCGTGGAGCATACCGCCATGGGCTTGCATTAAACAGGTTACGAAGCTAGTTTTTAGGAGTTTGATTTTTATCTTGCATCGTGTTTCAAAGAATCTGAGAATGGGGCATCGGTCAGCAACACTTCGGGTTTTCCTTGAGTGCAGTTTTCTTAACAGGCACGTCTCAGTAAGGACTTTAGTTTTTGTTTTCTAAGCGAAATTTATGACCCCAGGGCATCAATGATGGGTGAAGGTGTGATGAATAATGTATTAGAGATTCAGTGAATGGAAACAGGTTAGCTGATTTCATGAAGTCCAGTAGAGAACGACGGTACGGTCCCTGCGTCCAGGCAATGTATGAAGCAAGGTTGGTTGGTGAAAGACCTGCTATCATCAGGTGCCGGATCCTTGTAGGCATGAGAACTGGGCAGTCCCACAGTAAGTGATGAATGTCGGCCTCAATGTCTTCGTGTTTACATATCGGACACCCTGGCCGAGGAAACAATTCTCGGTATTGAGGCCACTTCCGAGTGATGGCTGGTGAGAGGGCAACCCCGACCGGATCCTCCTAAGCGCCACCTCATCTGCACGGGTAAGACCGCGGGGGAGGGTTACCGCACACGGAGGGATCAGAGCACGAGTGTGGCGCCGGAGGAGTTCCTTTCTTGATGAAAGGAGGGTAAAATTGTCCAAATGAAGGAGCCGAAACGGTGATGAGTTTGTTTTCGCAAGGCGGGTCAATAAATCTGCCTGGCTTTGATAGGTCAGCATATCCCGTGGGACCCTCTCAATAGTGAGGATTTGTAGTTACAGCTAAGATGCATATTTGGGATCCTGTCGATTTTTTGTTACACGCGTTAGATTACGTGCAAAGAACCTTAAGTAGAGCGCTGTACAGATCATTTCGAGTTCTCGCAAATGCGCATTCGTTGTACCTCAATAATATTAACTAGCCAAAAGATGAAAGGTCTCTTAATAGAAATTCGTAAGATAATCGTTTTAAGGCAGCTTCAATTACCTACACCACCACCCAGAGATCGGCCGGCACCGGCGTACTGAAAGCATTCACATTAGCCACGCCAACAAGAAAACCGTAGACAAACAAAATACACAGCGCCATGAAATACCTGAAGCACAATATTGAGATGGTTTTCACGAGTTCGCTTGTTTATCTTGCGCCCTGCCTGTGAAGTACGTTCAAAAACGCAACATGTTATTACGATTCAAGTCCCTTATTCTGCTAATAGTTTACTTGAAAGCATGAGTCACCCAGACTTTCTATAAAATAAAACCAGGTAATACCTCCAGCAGACATTTAATCGTGATTATGCAGGCTAGCCTACCTGAATATCAGCAAACTTTGGGAAGGCGGATCACTCAATTTGAATGCCTGAAATTATGATGGGTTGCTTTATTGAAATTCTTTTCGGAACCATTGTTCTAAACAAGCGTCACTTACCAAGTCTTCCGCCGAGAGATTGACCGCTTCTGCTAGACACATCATAAATTAATGGCGGCAACAGAGCCGCAGAGCATGTACCATAGAACTTGGTGGCATATACGCTCCGAAACGGTATTAACGTGTCAATATTTCTTTTTCGTATCTTTCTCTTGAGCTGTTTAGAAGGATGTAAAATTTTTGCGCCAGTATTGCGTGAATAGTCATTTTAGCTACGCAGAAATTGCTTACAGGTGAACAATCAGTAATGATCTCCTAATTAAACCAACGCACATCTTTGGAATGTGTCGAAACATATGACATTGGCTATATTGCACGGAAAGCGTGATCAGAAAAGCTCTACACACCGTATTCTCAGTTCATGCTTTGCATATTGCTCGTACTTTAATCGTTTTCACTTCGATTCACCGCTCTGGCTCAGTAGTTATGGCGCTCGGCTGCTGACCCGAAAGACGCGGGTTCAATCCCGGCCGCGGCGGCGGAATATCTATGAAGGCGAAACTCTAGAGGCCCGCGTACTGTACAATGTCAAAACATGTTAATGAACCCCAAGTGGTCAGAATTTCCGGAGCCGTTGACTACGGCGTCCCTCATAGCCTGAGTCGGTTTAGGACGTTAAACCCCAAAAAACAAAATAACCAATAAACTAATTGTTTTCACGTCTCAATGAGACGAAATGCTCCTTTAATGATACTTTAATGTAATCTCCATTCTAAACACGCGCCACTCAACTGCACCTCCACCCAGAGATCGCGCAAAGATGTCTCTGGTTCCTCCGAACAGATGTCGTAAAGAATAGTCATATGAATGTGCCGAGAGCAGAACACTGCAGAACATACAGCTCTATATATGCCGCTCAAGGAAAATTATGTGGTTCTTGTATAGAGCCTTGTATTGAAAAAAAAATAGACTGCATCACCGCCGGATTAGAGCTAAGGTACGTCATCCCCACAATGTCAAAGTATTTTTTATGGCGTATGACACCGAGAAATACATCATCAGCAAAACCCATTACAGCTGGAACTCATACTCATGCTTTAAACATTGTTTGATCCTGATTAATTTTGAATGTCCAAAAGAATGAAATGTCTCTGATAAATTTCACGGGTATATTTTCCTTGTAAAGAAGCTTCACTTACCGACCCCTCCGCCCAGAGATCGCCCGGCTCCTGCAAAGAAATATCAGGCACCGATACTATTTATTTATTTGGAACACCTTACAGGCCTGTAGGGCATTGTGTAAGGGCGGCGGCAAAACATCAAGATGAAATTTAAAAGGGGACAAGCAAAAACAGGGAAACAAGGCGCTAGACATGACAGTAAAACTTTGAAACACCTCAATATAGTAGAGAACAGTTTGAAAGTTTATTGAAAAAGATGCATAGGTAAGATGTACATAAATTGATGATTACAGAAGGAGGTCCCAAAGTGGAGACTGTCAGGGGGACCTCCTGTAATTAATTGCATATTTGAAGTAGGATAAATATATGGCAGATAGAAATTACATAGCGGAACACAGGTGCATTGAAAAGTAAGATCTGAAATAACAGTTTAGTCATGCTAAATTTTAAAAACACATTTTGCAAACACAAAAAGAGAACATAGAACAAGCACTCAGGCAATAGAAGTCGTACACAATACTAACAGGTTTCACTGGCGTGGCAATTGAAGGCAATTATACAGTACATAGTTTTTCAAGTTTTTATGGAATTGTGCTTCGGTGCGGAATGATTTGATGGTTGCGGGTAGCGAGTTCCAGACAGTGATTGCTGAAAATAAAGCGGACTGCTTGCCATAATTAGTTTTGACATTCGGAAGCAAAAGATTATGTTGTTCAGCGAATCTAGTATTATTAACGTTACACAAACAGGAACCTGAAAATATAGGGAGAGTAGTGCTATTGTGACGGGCGCGATAAATTAATAAACCTAGTTTCAGTTGGAGTGAACAAAGGAGAGGTAAGATATTGAGCCGGCGGTAAAGGGGAGCACTGGATGCGGTGTATGCGCTGAATGTCATTATTCTAACAGATTGGTTTTGAAGATGACACAAAGAAGAAAGATGGGTATAGTACGTGTTTCCCCACGATGATAAACAGTAATTGAGGTGGCTATGAATGAATGCATAATAAAGTGAGCGAAGAATATGCTCTTGGAAATAATAACGCGTTCTAATTAGTATACGTATACCGAGTGCAACACAGAAATAAGAACGCATGATGAGTAAAGGTAAAGTTGACATGGGAACACCGTGATAAATCTAAAAAAGGCACACAGGGTACATCACACAAAAAATAAAATTAAAAACAACATGGCGCGTTTAGTAGTGTCAAAAAAATTTCGAAAACAAACACAAAAAAAAAGAGAGGAAACAAAGTAAACGAAATGCGTAACAGAAAACGTAAATGAGATTGCATCAACATGCTAAGATGGTTTCAGTGAAATGTGCGATGAGTTGGTGATGGAAGGTATCAAGATTAGACAGGGAGGAGATGTCTGGGAGGTTATTCCATAATCTGATGCCTCGCGGAAGTGCTGACTCATTGAACGCTAATGTGCCACCATAGATGCGTGTAAAACAGAGATGATTGTGCAATCTTTTAGATGTGCGAGATGGGACATTTAGGTGAAATGAGCAAGATCTATTAGAGTGCACGTACTTGTGAAATAATGTTAGTAAAGCGTTGTCACGGCGTATGCCTTAAGATTCCAAAGAAATGTCGGTTTTAATCTGAGTGACGCTTGAATGGTAGTGATAGTTTTTTTTAGATGAATCGGGCTGCCTTATTATGAATGGCTTCTAATGTGGTGACCATGTTGTTGTAATAAGGAGACCAAATGTAGGAAGCGAACTCGAGCTCTTGTCGAACAAATGTTACACACGGCAACATAACAAATTAAACTATGCAACACATAGCTACATAACATTCATCAAGAAAACTAATTAATTGAACGTTCACGCATGCCCGGTTTCTCTTACATAGTGGTGCAGCTAACTATTGTAAATAATTTAGGTTCACTTTCACCCTATGTCTTCCGCTGAAGCATGAGCCGCCAAGGTGTTCTTACGACAGCCAAGGCCATGCTTCGACTGATTGAAATTAATTTGATACGGCTTAAGCTATCGGGTAAGCACCAAGACAGTAGTGCGAACCACCGGAGCCGAACTTCATTCTTTTTGTATTGCAAGGCACTCAATTTTTTTTTCTGGTGTTTTCAAAATGACGAATTTTTGCTAAATTAAAATGATTCTCCTAAACAAACTTTTTACCTACGCCTGCGACAAGAAATCGACCGGCTCCAGTACAAAAATAAACGCATTAGTCACACATCTTTTCCAGTATGTGCAAAAGTTGGAGCAGCTAATAACTTATTTGTTTGAAGGAGTGGACGTTTTCTGCACAGGCATGGTCAATCACGATCTAATGATACCTAATGAACATCTTTAGGAAGCAGTGAATCTCGAATATATGAAATAACCAGCCTGGTAAGCACTACAAGCAATGATCGAGAAACTGAGTGAAGACTTCATGCATTTCG
The DNA here is from genome assembly GCF_052857255.1 of Amblyomma americanum. Lineage (NCBI taxonomy): Eukaryota > Metazoa > Arthropoda > Arachnida > Ixodida > Ixodidae > Amblyomma > Amblyomma americanum. The sequence continues at coordinate 78,279,261 of NC_135499.1, forward strand.
CTTTGTTTCTCTTTTAGCGCTGTCTCTCTTCCAAGCCCACAGGGACGGGATTCGAAGGCGCAGGCCCCTTTGCCAAGCCTTGCAACCCTTGCAAGCCGAGCACCAGGCAGGGGCGAAGCTTGTACTTATTTTGAAGAAACCGGTGGGTAACCAGCGTTCCGCAGGAGTTACCGCAGTGGTGGCCAAGTGGTTGAGCATCCGCCTCTCATGCGGGAGGTGCGGGGTTCGATAACCAGTGTCGCCGGATGCCCACCTGAGAAAGAATGGGTACAAGCTTTCCCCTTGTCTGGTGTTCGGAGTATTTAGGGTGAAATGCTTGGGAAATGGGTCTCTGACCCCACCTTGAGAAGTCGAAAATACCTTGTGCCATGGCGCTCTTTGGCCATGGATGCACTTGCGCCGTAAAAATTATTTGTGATCATCATCTTCATCTTTTCGCGTGAATAATTGTTTCTCAGCACAAAGGAAGAAAGCTCCCTTTCGCCAACTAACTGTTCTAAACCAGCGCCACTAACATACATGCGTGCGTCATTAGTAGGTAACGATATCAGTTACATTAGGGCGGCAAGTATGCCACCCGTAGACACAGAGAAGAAGAGTTTTGCAGGTATGCCTAAAACTTGATGCAGGGTCAATTATTTTGAAGTCCGCGTTTTTCTCTTGTGTCATGTTTCACTGAAGTTTGAAAATTCAACACCTAGTATCAACACTTAGCATTTTATATGAGCGCACTTTTCTCAACGTGGCTGTTATAGCAAAATCTCATAGTAAATCGGTAAGCGAACTTTTTAACATCCCGTCAAGTTTATGTTATACGGGATGGACTGCCAGCAAACCATCATGAGCAGAGCATACATAGCAAGAAAAGCTCAAGTTTGGGCTAGTTGGTTCATGATTCACTAATAAAACGGCGCGAAATGCGGAGACAAAAGGCAAACAATTACGACGCGCTGGTCCTGTCGTGTATGTTTGTCTTTTGTCCCTGTGTTTCGTGCCGTTTTCTTTTTGAATGACTACCTAGCGCATACCGAGTTCTTTCTTTCCTCAATGCTCGCACCGAAAAGATTTTGCCCCGTCTAAAAGTTGAAAGGACCCTTTAGTCAAACTGATAAGGAAAACATCACTGTGCGTGAGCGTCACTTACCAACACCACCACCAAGAGATCGCCCGGCTCCTGTGTAGAGACAGAACTGACATAGTCACCCCTGTCGACTAACAGTATACACACCGTGGGGCACCATGCTATGACTTCTTTGCGCAGAATAATCCTTGCGTCTTGTTTTGAGATATGTATTTATTTACCCTGCTAAAAGCTTTATCTATACGGACGTTGATAGTTGGAACATGAGCCACCAATAGCTTCTAAGTAGAACGTTCATTTGGGCGAGTTGGTATAGATGCATCTTTAATCCTACGTTATTCGCGCTGTTTTACTAAAGATGCAATAGCTTCTAGTAATTTATACTACGCAATATCTCCAGCAGACTGCCAAATCCTCATTCCAGGGGTTAGCATACCAGCAACACAATATTAGCGAAGCGTGCGCAGCGGGATCTAGCGTTCATTCTTTCAATATTGCTTATAAGTCAATTATTTTGAAAGTCCAAATCGAAGAGAGGGTACATTAATGAAACTGATAAGAGAATCAGGGTTATAAAAAAGGGTTACTTAGCTACTCCACCGCTAGCGAGCGCCAAGCTTGTGCATAGAAATACGATATATTGGTGGCGCTAACATACCTGTAGTAGAGACACCAAAGATCATGTGGGTTTCATAGCCAGATTTACGAAGTAATGTTTACCATTTGGCAAGTCGGTTTTTCGTCGTTTTTTAGAATTCACGAGTTATTATTCACCCTAATTATTCAAACTAATTGAATCCTTTAGTAGCGAAAGTTTTTCGGCAATATTAGCAGAGAGCAAAGTCTTTTTCCTGATTACATCATAAGCAAACGGTCGCCTTCTTCTTACACCGGTTAGACTGCCTGCAAAATTAGGCCTAAGACACATGTTCGGCAGTCTGTAATCTTGATTATACGGGCTTGGCTGCGCAACCAGCGTCATGTGCTAGGCGCGAGACAAACGACTTCGGCTTTATAAAATGCTATTGTTAGCATAATTATACTCGTGGCTTGTCAGAAGTGCGAAAAGTCTCTCGTCATGTTGATCAGGGAATCACTGTTGTAAAGAAGGGCCACTCACGTACGCCTCGGCCATGAGATCGCTGAGTCATTTCTCCAGCTCCTGCCGAAAGGTATGGTTTGCATTTGAGACCTAGGTGTCCTGTGAGAAGATACATCTCGGAACACAGCGCCGTATGTGTACCTGAAACTGGCTAGGGAGTTAAGTTTTACTTGTGTTTTTCCCCCCTGTTTCGAAAATTTTCAGAATGTTGCACGTAGTGGTAATGCTTAGAGTTTTTGATAGTAGCGCAGCATTGTAAACTTCGATGCTGGACAAATTTCGTAATTAGAGCTGAGGCAACTCTCCCGCAGCCTGTTCCGTTTTTGTTATACGGGTTAGACTGCATGAAAAGCAGCATCAGCAAAGTGCTACATATGACATCCCCAGTTCTTGCTTTGCCTCTTGCTTGTACCTCATTAACTTTAACTGGAAAAGGTAGGTTGGCCCGTGTAATAAAACTTATTCGAGAATCAGCGAACGAGCGCCTCATACCTACTCCACCGCGATGAGATCTACCGGCTCCTGTGTAGAGAAAGAATTTTCATTATTGACGCCAATATGCCAACAGCAACTACTCCCGTGCAGACTGTACTATATACTGTGACATCTCTGAAGCACCGTAATTAGCTACTTTCATGATGCTGTGCTTGTCTAGCGCTCTTCTTTTGGGGTACGCTCGAATAATACGATAATTAAATACATTTCAAGTGCCTCTTTTAAACGCATTTTTACAGAAAGAATGAACTGCATCACGTTCCCGCCGCCGTGGTGGCTTAGTGGCTTTGACACTCGGCTGCTGACCCTCAAGACGCGGGTGCGATCCCGGCCGCGGCGGTCGAATTTCGATGGAGGCGACATTCTAGGGGCCCGTGTACTGTGCGATGTCAATGCACATTAAAGAACTCCAGGTGGTCCAAATTTCCGGAGCCCTTCACTATGGCGGCCCCCTTGCCTGAGTCGCTTTGTGATGCTAAGTTCCCAAACCATGCAAGACGTTCTTGTAATTAAAGACAAGGGAGACGTAAAGCGGAATTCTAAACCCAACGTGAGTAAAATGAGGGAAATATGAACAGTAATTTTAGCGCCCAGAATAATGAACGGTCGCTTTAAAGGGGTGATGGCAAGATTTACCGATAAATAGTGGTTTTATGAATTGCAACTAGAAATTATCGGCCCTAACCTCCTCGTCTTGGGACCGACTGCCACACAGAAGCAGCCTGAATGACCGACCCGACACCTCCGGCGTCTTCGTCAAAGCTACCTTAACGCACGGTCGATGCGGAGCAGAGTGAGGGCCTACTAGAGCCCTGCCGTGGCAGACTGTGGTGAAGCCGCCGAGATCGGGCAGAGGCCAAGCAGGACAGGAAAGGACGCAATTTCCTCTACCTTTGATCGTGACTTCTCTCGTAGCCTCTCTGCACCCGTACTCCCAAAAACCGACAACTCACTGCCCTGGGTTCACTATGCGGAGTGCTTAGTTCAGCTGTTCAGTCCTGGGTAAACGCGTGACCGTCGGCTTATGTCGTCATAGACCGCGAGCACGCCAGCGTTTCCAGCCTTCCACACGGTTCAGGAGGCCATTAGAAGATCTAATTACAAATTGGTTGCTCCACGATATGGCCTCATATTTGGTCATTTGCTCCGAAATATATAGCGAGCATGCAATGAACAGCTCGTGTCTAAAAAAATGTGTCATGTCCCTTTAATAAAATTAAGAAAGTAAGAATTGTTCCAAAAAATCGTCACTTACAAACACATCCTTCGAAGGATAGACCGGCTCCTGCGTGGCGATAACATATATTAGTCACGCCAATAAACAAGCAGTATAGCACAGCAGAACACAGTGAGCCTCGATCCAAGGTGAGAATAACCAGTTAATTAATACGCTTTTGTGCGTTTGTCTTGAGTGGTGTTGAAAAATGGGCAGATAGTGCACCAATACTTTATAATTATTTTAACAGATGTGTAGAGGACATTTTCTACTGGAGATCGAGCCGCCACGATATACTAAACACAGCAAAGACGCATGTTTGAGTAGCAGTCGAAACTCTTAATATTGGCTACACTAAGTGGAAAGCACCAACAACAACGCTCTACAAACAGTATTATGAGTTCATGCCTTCTGCATAAAACCTAGCTGCATAAAATTTGATCAGGCAGAATAATGAGTTGAATGTTCATATTTGCCCTGTTTGTTTCACATAGTTGTGCCTCCAGCTATTGAACGTAATCTGGATTCTAAGTAACAATACATTATTCATTTACGCAGAACCGCAAAGTAACTATTATATCTAAGGCGCTGCTTCGACTGAGTGGAATTATAATGGTACGGCAGGAGCTACCGGGTAAGCGTCATTAGAAAGTGCGACAGAGCGGATTCGGGCTTCATTGTTTTCGCATCGCAGGGTGCACAATAACTTCGAGTCTTAAAAATTACAAATTGTCTCATTATTCAAATTAATAGTTGTTTCATTGTTCCAAACAAGCGCCTTACGTACACCTCCGCCAAGAGGCTGTCCGGCTTATGCATAACATTAAACACATTAGTCACACCAGTATTGCAAGAGCAGGCACTTCGCTATAACTTGCGCCATAATATGCCAAAAGATGATTTGTCAAGTATATTTACTTGAGCGCTCGTTTTTCATGTGTTTTCCTTTGAAGTATGCAAGAATTGTGCACTATTTCATTATGTTTAAAAATCTACTATTAGCGGATGTTTTGTGCAGAAGCGTGAAACACCAAGAATTTCCATTACTCGCAGCTAAATCACATCCCTGGTAGACTGTCGAACAAGAATTGCACGTTTTAGGCCACCTGAAATTGACGACCAGCAAAGCGCGCGGTACCAGCTGTCGAACTCATGCTTTCAGTATTACTTGCTCTTCAAGAGACTTGAACGCGAAAAATTCCGACGGGTCCATTTATCGACAAAGTGGTTATTGAACAGGCTAATGTTATTGAACACTTAACGCGAGAGGTAAAGGATCTGCATAGCAAGAATACGGATCTTGAAAATCAAAGTCGGAGGCAAAACCATGTCTTCTATGGCGTTAAGGACAGCAACCAATCAGAAACATGGGAAGAATCTGAGAACCTAATCAAACGCATCTGTCAGTCAAAGCTAGGGATCGAATTGAAAACTGTACAAAGGGCGCACCGTGTCGGGCGTTTCAGTGATAAGACTGCACGACCTATAATAGTGAATTTTGCCTCCTATAAAGAGAAACAAGAAGTCATGAGTTGCGCGAAAAAGTTTAAGGGTTCTGAGTATAGCGTGGATCAAGATTATTCAACAGAGACACGTAATGTTCGGAAGCGACTGTGGGAATACGCAAAAATTCAGGAGGCCGACAAAAGCAAGATAAAACTAAAGTACGACAAACTTATTCTGAACGAAAAGGCTTTTATATGGGACAAAGAAAAGCAGGTGGTTGTTCCTGCCATGAAACGATGACGCCCCATTCATCCAAGGAAAAGCCTCCAATGAGATTTAGTTGCCGTAATCGTTAACTACAGAAGCATTGTAAATAAAGTCGATGAGTTTGCTAGTCTTCTAGAGTCTGTAAAGGCAGACATAGTATTTGGTACTGAATCATGGTTAGATGCATCAATCAGGGATAGCGAGGTGTTTCCTAAAGAATTCATTGCTTACCGCAAAGACAGATCCCGGTTTGGCGGGGGCGTCATTCTGTTGGTGCATTCCTCTTTTATTTATTTATTTATTTATTCAAGATACCTTACAGGGCCCAGAAGGGCATTGAGTAAGGGGGGCAAAACAATAGATTAAGCAAATAGGAAGAATAAATTAAAAACAACGCGTGATACAAGGCAAAAATTGAACACAATTATAAATATACAGGGCAAAACGTAACTAAAAGACATACATCACCGCGAGCAACAAAAATTAAATTAGTAGCAAGAATGCATCGCAAGTGCCCAATAGGCATCAAAAGGAAAAAGCAGTAGTCATAAAAAACATACAGATGGCTGAAATTGCACAAGAAACCAAAACCTTGTAAAATACCAACGAGAAGAAAAGGGGACCAAGGACACAGAACAACCTGAAACAAGACACAATGTCGTTAAAGAAAATGTTTGTGCAGTTGGTCTTGAAATGATTGGTGGTTGCCGATAGATGCGATACAGTTGGGAAGATCATTCCAAAGAATAATGGCACGTGGAAGTGCAGATGAATTGAATGCTAAGGGTCTTCCGTAAATGCGTGTAATGCTATACTGATTATGTAGGCGGCGTGAAATGCGTGAAGGCTCTTCGAGGGGCAAGGGAGATGGCCTGGTGCTATGACGATATTTATGAAGTAAGCATAAAAGAGCGATGGAGCGACGAATATGTAATGGTTCGAGGGAGATATCAAGTTTAATCTTAGTGATACTGGACTGGGGGTGGTACTTTTGTGTGATGAAACGAGCGGCTCTATTTTGTACGGATTCAAGCATGTTGATCAGGTAATTTTGATAAGGGGACCACATAGGTGAAGCAAATTCTAGTTGAGGACGCACGATTGTTAAGTAAGCGACTTTTCTCACGTTATTAGGGGCGTTTCGCAAGTTCCGGCGCAGGTACCTAAGTGATCTTGAAGCTTTGGGACAGATGGATTGAATGTGTGTGGCCCATGAAAGATTATCTGTGAGGTGAATACCTAAATACTTATAAGATGATGCCCGAGACACTGCGGTACCTTCAATGGAGTACGAGAAATTAGAATTAGTACGCTTGCGGGTGAAAGAGATGACCTTGCATTTAGATGAGTTGAGCATCATTTGCCATTTACTGCACCAATTTGAAATTAAGTTCAGGTCAGTTTGGAGGGCATGGTGATCATGCATATCATTACTAGATGTCGATTACAATGATGTTGAATCAATATGGTGTACACTTACGCTGCACGACAACTCGTCATACGCTGTTGGATCATTTTATCGCCCTCCCGGTTCTGATCTGAGCACTTTGCAATCACTTTATGAAATCATTTCCGAGGTTTCCCAAAAACCGATATTGCTCGGGGGTGATTTCAATCTGCCGGATCTGCACTGGGGTGATGGCATGTGTGTAACCACAACAGGTTGTGGAATCGATATAGAAATGAAGAGCATCATAGATACTTTTGGCTTAGTACAGTACGTTCAGGAACCAACTAGGGATAAAAATGTTTTAGATCTTTTCTTTTCCAACTCTCCGGATCAAGCTAATGCTGTTCATGTTATTCCAGGCATTAGTGATTATCAGGCGGTCATTGCATGCATAAAAGCATCGCATAGTAGACAAAAGAAATGTGAGTCAAGGCGAGTCTTTTTTTACGATAAAGGTGACTATGCTAGAATGTCCGAAAAATTACAAAATCACTTGCCCGTTTTTGAGTGCTTTTATGATGAGTGCGATATTTATGAATTATGGCGTTTATTTGAGCAAAAACTTTTTGAACTGAGGGATGCACACGTGCCAAGTATAGATTCAGCTAGACTGAAGAAACGCAGAAAGCCATGGGTGACTGCCAGTTTGATAAAAATGATAAGGAAAAGAAGGCGTGCGTACCTCAAGTTTAAGAGAACAAAACGGGAAGATGACTTCAGCAGATTACTTGTACTAACCCGTGAGCACAAAGAAAAACTAAAAACTGCGAAAGAGGAGTACTTTAAAACGCTGGACGTTAAAATGAAGAAAAACCCTAAACTTTTTTGGCACTACTTAAGGGAGTGTGGAACAGATTCATCTGGTGTAGGTGAAATCGTTTATAATCAACAGGTCATCTCAGGTGACTTAGAGAAGGCAACGTGTTTTAATAATCACTTCAAGTCTGTTTTCTCCCCTAACCATATCAACAGTCACCAACATTACACAAGTTATGCGCCAGCAATGCCGCCAGTCGAAATAAGTGTAAGAGGGATTCTAGCGCTCCTAGAGGATATAGATGAATCAAAGGCCTGTGGTCCCGACGGCATATCACCCCGGTTGCTAAAGAACTGTGCTTATCCTATCTCACAGTATCTATGCCTTATTTATAAAAAATCTTTGGATACAGGTCTTTTACCACACGACTGGAAGATAGCTCATGTGGTCCCGATTCACAAAGGCGGATCAAGTAAAGATGTATCAAATTACAGGCCTATTTCTCTAACATCAGTTTCATGCAAAATTTTTGAGCACATCTTATACACAGAAATAATGAACCACCTGGTAAAGAATGATTTGTTGATGAAGGAACAACATGGGTTCCGGAAAGGTTTATCATGTACTACTCAACTTGTTGAATTTTATCACGAACTTGTATCTGAAGTTGACCGCGGGGGCCAAACAGAGTGCATATTTCTGGATTTCCGGAAAGCGTTTGACACTGTGTCACACCCACTCCTTCTCTATAAACTAAAAATGTTGAATCTGGACACAGCTGTTATAGTATGGATTCAAAATTATTTGCTCGGCCGCCGCCAACGTGTAGTCCTTAATGGTGTATGTTCAGATTACGTTGATGTGACATCAGCGGTCCCACAGGGGTCGGTCCTGGGGCCACTCCTGTTCCTAATCTATATAAATGATATTTCACTCGGTATCTCCTCATGTATACGTCTGTTTGCGGATGACTGCGTTTTGTACAGGAAAATTAACAATGCCAATGACGTCGTTCAACTCCAAACTGACTTAACACTTATCCACGATTGGTGTCTGAAATGGAAAATGTCTTTGAATACGGAGAAATGCGCTCATCTTTGTTTTTCACGAAAAAAAATCAAAATCCAAGCTCAGTATCGCATAAGTAATGAATTGATCACACAGAAATGTACTTACAGATACTTAGGTGTTATACTAACGGATGACTGTTCCTGGAATGCTCACGTGGATCATGTGGTTACCAAAGCCGGTAGGGCACTAAATTTCATACAGCGGAGTTTAAGGTCTTCGCAGCCAAACCTCAAGAAAACTGCTTTTCTCTCTTGTGTTCGACCTATCATTGAATATGCCTGTATTGTATGGGACACTGCACATCGGGTGTTAATTGAAAAACTTGAAAAAATTCATAACAGAGCAGCAAGATTCGTCTTGGGCAGGTACGGGCGAAGGGATAGTTGTACAGCAATGAAAAAAGAATTGCAATGGGAACCACTCGCTTCCCGTAGATACAAATTGAGGCTAAAATTGCTGTACCTAATAGTTCATGGAAAAACGGGGATTGATTTTGAAAATTACTTAAAACAGCCCTTTTACGTTTCTCAACGACATGACCATTCCCGTAAAATTAGAGAGTACCGTACCAGGACGAACTTGTTTGCAAATTCATTTTTTGTTAAAACAGTGCAACAGTGGAACCGGCTTTCCGAGGAGCAAGTGTGCTCTGCAAGTGAAGATGTATTTTTTGCCAATCTGTAACCCCCCTGCTATTACGCCTTCGGGAAAATGCGGGGTAACTCTTGAATAAAGAATAAAGAATAAAGAACTGATAGAGGATCAGCATTCAAAAGAAGCGCCACTTACCGACACCTCCTCCTAGAGATCTTCCGGCTCCTGCGTAGAGAAACCACGGTAATCAGTGGCACCAACGTAGCAACAACGAACACGCCATTCACTGTGTAATGACCTCCCTGAGCAAAATTATCAGTTATCTTTGAATAAGCGCGCTCGTAGCGTTTCATGCTTCAAAGCATATAGGAACAATGCCCCAATCAGTAACGCTTAGGAAGTCTTATTTGGGCAGATGCTTTCTGCACAGGTATGAGCCGCCACGATTTTCGAATTGCTGTTAAGGCCCACCTTCGCAAGACTGATGGATCTTTTTATAACCTTCCAACTTCAAGAAAAGAATGTTAAGCAATGAGCGGGTCAGCGATCTCTGATTTATTGCTTTCTGTATCTCTTGACCTTGAATAGTTTTGATGGCCTAGAATGATCAAATGTGTCTTAAGTGAAACTCAAACACTTAATATCTTTCTAAACAAGCCTTACTTACCTACGCCTCCTCCCAGAGATCGGCCGGAACCTGTGTCGATATGTCGTACACATTTGTAATGCATTATAGCAAGAGCAAACACTGCGTTACCTAGCTCAATAAAAATTTGTAAACTAGAATTATCAGTTAACTTCTTCGGTATCTATTTTTGCTATGCCACCCGGTTTGAAATCATCTGCGAAGAGTTCACATATTATTTGTACTTCTGTAGCGCGGCTTCCATCAACGCGACCATTTTGAGAATTGTTTTTCTGGGCTGTTAGCAGCAGGATGAATAAATAAATTGAGATTTTTTAGCATATGTTCTTTTTACAATTATGGGCCTCCGAGATCAATGCAGATAAGATATCTCTGGTAGACTGCGCAATTTTCACACTGCGCACTGCTGTGCAGGACACTGAATAACGAGCTTCACTTTTGCTTTTGTTTGTACCTGAGTAGTTTGACTTTCCGAAATGGTCACCGAACCATTTTATGAAGTTGAACAACAATCATCGTTCTTAAGAAGTTTTACTTACCTATGCCGCCGCCCAGAAATCGGGGCCTGCACCTGCGTTGAGAGAGATAACTGTTTTTCCACATCACCATCATCATCATCCTGAATACACCCACTGCACGACAAAGATCCCTTCCATGTACCTCCAATTAACCCTCTTCTTTTTCAGCTGGGCCCACTCTATGCCTACAAACTTCTTAATTTTATCCACCCACCTAGCCTTCTGCCGACCCCTGCTACGCTTGCCTTCCCTTGGAGTCCACTCCGTTACCCTCAAGGACCAGCGGTTATCGTGACTTCGCAATTCATGCCCTGCCCAAGCCCATTTCTTCCTCTTGATTTCGACTAGGATGTCATTAACCCGCGTTTGTTCCCTCACCCACTCTGCCCGCTTCCGGTCTCTTAAAGTTAAACTTATCATTTTTCTTTCCATGACTCGCTGCGTTTTCCTTAACTAAAGCTGAACCCTTTTCATCAGCCACCAACCACGTTTCTGCCCCGTGGGCGAGTACCGGTAAGATAGCGCTGTTTTACACTTTTCTCTTCAGGGATGTTGGTAAACTGCCATTCATGATCTGAGAGAACTTGAGATATGCATGCGCTCCACATTGATATAAAAGTAAATCTCAAGAAACAGAGCGAAATGACCTCGCTGTAGCAGATTATCCAGTTCATCTTTACGAATAGGAATGTGTTTCTTGCGTTCTTTTTTTATGTCGCAAAATTGTGATACTTGACAGGCCCTTATCTTTGCAAATGTTTTGTATAGAATCATGAGCCACCACCTCCTTCAACGTATTACAGCAAAGCAATAACTCCGCAAACTGTGAAATCTTTCTTTCACTCTATAGGCTACTTCGAAATCAATCTCAGCGGATCATGGTACAGCAGAGCCTGCTCGAATCCTTTCTATATTTCTTGCTCCTCACCGATTTAACTTCCAGAGATAAGAGAGATACATTAGTCGAATGGATTAGGGTATCATTGTTTTAAAGAAGCGTCGTTGTCCTACACTTCCGTCCAGAGATGGACCTGCTTCTGTGCAGAGATGCACTGGACATAGTTGACGTCAGCATGCCGAGAGCGTGAACCGCAGGGAACACACCGTCGTAAGGTTACTTTGAAGCAGAATTTTCAGTGACTTCTTTTAAGTGCTGGAGTTTATCTTGTTGTCTGTTGAAAATATCCGCCGATAGTGCACCAATTATTTATACCTAATAATTAGCCCTGTACTTTAGAGGACGCTTTCCAAAGGATCCTGAGGCACAAAAAAATAGCATTTAAATCTAAGCATCTCTTTGGCACACTGCAGAATCTTCATTACACGAGTTATATTGCCTTGAAAGTATTACGAGCAATCGAGTCACACCAAATCCTGACTTCATGCTTGGCATATTGCATTTTCCTTCAGTTGTGTTTAATTGTACCGAAACTCATTGGTTCGGTTCAAAATAATGTATATGGGAATCATTCCTGTAATAGAAAGGTACGTACCTACACTTGCCCCAGAGGTCGCTCAGCCATGTCTCCATACCCTGCGCAATCAAAGAAAGCATGAAAATTAGCCATGCGAGTACAGCAACAGTTGAGAACCCACGACCACTCCGACAAAGACATTTTCATAGGAGACGCATCACGTATTTTTAAGTATTTTTCTCGTGCTTTGTTTCGAAGAATGTGAAGGTTGGAGTTCGCGAAATAATTAAGCAATATCAATATAAGAAATCAACCAACGTAAATAATTAGCGAGACACAGGGTTTCCAATCCATGCTTTGTTCGTTCCTTGTTCTTCAAAAACTGGGAGTACTGATGAAGAAGTAAGTTTTCTTTTATTCAGGGCAGTAAGTGAATATTCATTACCTGCAAGCGCCACATATCTAAACCAGCGCCCGGAGATCGATCTGAGATAAGCCCACTTGCTGCGTAGGAATACTGTAGATATTATAGAATGGCGAATATGTCCAAACGAGGCGTATTCTGACGCTTAGTGTAAATTCCTACCCTGCCACTCAATAACAATCTCAACTGCGGCAATATTGCCTCAGTGCAGTCTGCTGAATCGGCTTCAGATTCTAGTGGGAGATTTTCTTTCTGACATTAGCAAGACGCTTTCTACATCTAAAAGGCTGAAATATATGCTGACTGTATGCTTAGTGTGTTAATTATTCAGTAATATTTTTATTTACTTGTAGCTGTTCGGCTTTTTAAAAAAATATTCACAGTGATAGTTTTCCTCCGCAAGATTGCTGAAGGTTGCCCGGTATGTATTAGTCCCTTCGAGACACGACAACCTTGTGCATTAACTTCGAAGTCTACCGGGCGCATCAATTTTCAAGAAGGCCGAAGGAAACCAGGCTTTAAAATCTGTTATACCCCTCCCCCTCCCCACGGCATCTTTTTTTCTCAAGTAGTGTGCACTGTACACGTATTTAACCTATTCTATTGTTGTTTGGTATGGGCAAGGAAAATTCTCGTGTGTCCAAAATGACCTCTCAACTACATCGTTTCCGATTACTCTATTCATTTCTGTTACCGTTATGTATTGAAAGTGCTCATGAGGAACCGTATATTTAAAGAGCTATCCAATTGGCTGCAGTCTTGCCCATTAAAAGGAGAGGCGAAATAAATAATGTGCATGATCTCGTTTCGTTGCCTACTTCGGCGTCCTGAACATCGCACTGAAGACTGCGAAGGTTCTATGAAAGCTACGTAGCTTTCTTTGAAGCCGTGTGGCTGCGCTTGGATAGACGCTAATACGCAATTGCTCCTTCAGAACACTTCAGTTCTGTTTCCATGACAGAGGTGACCTGAAGCTTTCATATATTTGTTGCGCATTATTAATTTTCACTGCGCTGTGAAATTCTTGATAGCAATCGGCACACTAAAACCATATCAGAAGTTGCGCCACACAAGGTGGCAATGCAGAGCCCACACTTTTGAAAAGTGAAATTTATATGCAGCCTAGAGTTTCTACGAGAGCAGCGAATCGCAACAAGTCTACAAAGATTCCTCGCCTACACACCTGCTGCGCAGGCGGTCATAACAACTCAAAACAAAAAGGATTTGATAAGTTAAGCGAAAGTGCATTGCTTTTGGCCAAAGCTTCGACAGCAGTGGTATTATATGGTTGAGTGTGCGATGTCAATGCACGTAGAAAAACCCCAAAGCCGCTGCGATTAACGCGCAGTCCTCTGCATGGCGTGTTTCGTAGCCCGTTTTCTATTTGGAACTTTCAAGCCGACATACCACACCATACCATATCATACCGTACTAAACCATACCATACTATAAAATGCAATTCCATACCGTACCATATTAGACTGCTGCCAAGGCGATTTCGAGCGACTGTGTACTTTATCTTACAGCGCCAAATTGCTTAGTGCTTTTTGATTATATTCTTTGCATCTTCGGTTTTTAAAGGTACTGCCTTCGCCGAAAGTAACCAAGCAAGACGGTTGTTTTAAAGGCCGCGTATGGAGTGCACAAAACACACCTATAAACCAAAAGGTCTCGACAGGTGATAACAGAGATTCTGCTCACCTTGCACAGCATTAGAATCTTAACGCCGCACAGTACAGCGAAAAACATAACGTGATGCCTGGCTATATTTTGCAAAGACAGTACAGGGTTGTTGATATTGCCCAGGGACGAATGAGTGCGTATTGATGTTAAACATCATCACTTATTAGCGAAGTCTAATAAAAAGCCTAAAATGTTTGATAAAAAAGCTCGCGTTGTAAGGGATTTAGCGGGTTCCAGTTTGATCCTTTTTTGCAGTTCCATTGGAGACTTTTTGCGAGAACAGTGCTCATTATATTCTTATACGCCCACATTTAATAGTATCAAATTATAAAATATTATTAAAAATAGTAACCGTTCAAACCAGCAATTTATCACTTCGGATTCAAATAAAAATCTAGCCATGGCACAGTCACGTGTTTCATGCAACCGGACAATTCTGGTTATGTTGGCGCTTGAGCGATCGCTACTGCGATTCTCTTGTGAGGCTGCCTGCAAATCCTATTCTCATGTTTCCGCCTAGTTATTTTCACTACACAAGAAAACCCACTGGCACATGTCTGCTATTTGTGTGTGTATTCTTCCACCTGAAACCCAGCGAAAAGTCCCTGCGAACTGCACTTTAACCCCGCCTCGTTCAATGAGCTCTTTCCCTCTTACAGTCTGGATCTGCTCTCGCTACTTCTCCTATATAAACATATTACCTAACGACTTCCCTTATGTCACTGCGTATTCTACACTGCTGTTTCCTCCCATACTGGAGGATGCTTGCTTTCTTTATATAAATTTGCTTTTCTAGCCCTGTACTTTGGCTTTTACGTTCTCAATCATGCGTTGTATTGCTTCCTTAAACTTACATACCCCATTAATAATCACAAGATTAGCAATGCCTTCCGCAGCTATACAGTAACAACGAGCACATTTACTACTAAGGGAAGCTTAAAGCAGGATGTACCTGCGCGGACTAAGCACCACAAGTGAAAAGTGGAAACAATCATAAAAAAATAAAGAGAGCAAAGGGTTTCTCAGCCATCTCTAGTTTGTAGTTTAAATGTCTGACTGTTGTTCAGCTCAGAGTTTCTTATCAACGGAGAGGAGAGCCACCGTAGCAAAGACAACGAACAAATGTGCGTGCGCCATGTCCAAGGCCTCAAAATTGAAATATCAAATGGCAGTCACACTTTGTTTAGACACAACAGACGTAAAAAGACGTCCTGCCAAGCGTGTGTAAATGTAATGTTGTGTGGGATTTTACGGCACATAGGCAGCTAAGGCCATCATGCGCCAAGCTCAAGGTATAGAATTGGTTGTCTGCAGAAGTTTAGGAATATGAAAAATCGTCGATGCTTTAGATGTCCTAAAAATATTGAACGGCCTTGTAATAACAGAGAAGAAATCTGGAAATAGCTAATGGTAATAGCCTCAGAGAAGGTCAGGTAACCTCAGCGGCTATCCTTGGCTGGGCAAGGATCGTGAGGCTTCTAACCAATGAAATAAAAATCCTCAGCCTTCTTCTCAGGAATGAGAAAGTGGCTGAGGTGTATCATGTACTAAAGCAAACTAGTGCTTCAAGATTTAGAGTTTTTTAAGAACCGCAGATTCTTTTAAAAAACTAAAGCGGAATGTATGTTAACAATGTCATTATCATTTAAGAGCAGTGCAGGATGAAAAGGAATGCATTCATTATAAAATTCAGTAAAAGACTTTTCTTCTTAGTGCTTCCAGTTGCACACATGAAAATAAATTGTGATTAACCGTAAGATCATCTCCGCATTCGCAAATAGGTTGGTCTTGTTTTGTTAGCAGGAAGTTGTGCGTAAGGTGCGTGTGACCCATCCGGAGACGACATAAAATCACTTCCTTAAAACGTTCCTTGTTCGCACATAATTTAAATTCACCTAAAACTGGCTTCACCAAGTGTCGTTTATTATTTATTTCGCTGTTCCATTCCGACTGCCATTTTTCTCTTAATTTACGCTGTTCTAAGTTTATGCAATCCATAAAAGGTATATTCACTTTTTTGATTTCCTTGCCACGTGCTTTAGCAGCGCATAAATCTGCCCTCTCGTTGCCGCTTATTCCGGCATGACTGGGAACCCAGCAAAATTTTATTTTGTCCTCGAGCTGTGGCAGTTACTATCTTGTGTATGATGTCACCAATAAACAGAGTGACTGCATTTCTAGGGTGCAAAGCTGTAAGTATACTGAGGGAGCCTGTGTAAATAAAACTGTCGGTAAGGTTCTCGTTTTCTATTTTTTCTACGGCCACACAGACTGCGTAACATTCTGCAGTGAAGATGGATGAGCACTGTGGAGGTCGTACTGTTTTCTCCGACTTCCCTCGGAGCACTGCGCTCCCTACGTAAACGTCCCTTTTTGAACCATCTGTATAAAACTGTGTAAAACAATTGTATTTTTCTTCGAGTGCAAGGAATTCTTGTACTATATGTTGTTGCGGGGTTTCTTTTTTATGGAACTGCGTAAGAGTGAGATCACATATTGCAAGAAAATTGTACCATGGAGGCAGTGAATCTCGTCTCCGAGAAATGTAAGGTAATGCATCTAGTATGCCGAGGTTTTGGCACATCTCTTCAAAACGCAGGAAGAGTGGCCTGATAGTGAGCGGTTTATTGTTAAACAGTGTTCTAGATGGGCACTTTGTGACTATTGGGTAACATAAGTGTTTGGGCAGTGAACGGATTTTTAAAACGTATGAGCATCTGAGCATGGCTCTTCTATCTGAAAGTGGCGGTTCGTTGATTTCTATATATAGACTATTTATGGGCGACGTTCTGTAAGCACCAGAGGAAGGACGCTAACCTTAATTATGTATTGGGTCTAGCCGTTTCAGGTACGAAGGTCTCGGTGATCCGTAATCTATACATCTGTAGTGTAAAATGGAGCGCACCACTGAGCGATAAATTTGTAAAAGATGTCCTGTCAGCACCATAACGTTTACGTGACAGTACATTGAGTACATTTAATGATCCGGAAGCTTTCTTTGCCAGTGCGTTTATATGAGGCAGGAAATTGAGTTTTTTCCCAAAAGTTATCCCTAGAAATTTGTGCTCATTCTCGACGGGTATCTGTGTTTCGTTCAGGTGTATAAAGGGGTAGGCTTGTATGCCTCGTTTCAGGGAGAAAAGGATGGCTACAGTTTTCTGTGTGGAAAGCTGGAAACCATTCTGATCTTCCCATGTCGCTAGTTTATTCATTGTCAACTGTATTTTTCTGTCGCATGTTGCTACGTTTGAGGATGTGCAGGCTATTTGAAGATCGTCAACGTACACTGAATACAGGATGGACTTTGTGATTATTTGACTTATCGAATTCATTTTTATAATAAACAATGTCGGGCTTAAAATACACCCCTGAGGTACCCCGTTCTCTTGAACGAACCTCCTGGATAGGGTTTACCCCAGGCGTACTTGAAATTAACGGTCGTAAAGGAAGTCACTGAGGCAGTTTAACATCCTATCGCGGATACCTAGGTAGCCCAGGTCACGGAGGATCCCAAACCTCCAGGTTGTATCATACGCTTTCTCCATATCGAAGAAAACTGCAAGACAGGGCTCGTTGTGTATAAAAATTTCTGTTATTGTGTTTTCGAGGCGAACTAAATGGTCTGTTGTTGAGCATCTCTTTTTATAGGCGCATTAATGGACATCAAGAATTTCGCGGGATTCAAGAACAAATGTTAATCTCATATTAAGGACACTTTCGAAAGAATTCGCGTGACAGCTTGCGAGGGCTTTCAGCCTGTAGCTACTTAGAGAAGTTGGTAGTTTTCCAGTTTTCAGGAATGGCACTATGATGGCTTTCTTCCACTCTTTAGAAATTTTTCCTTTTGTGAATAATTTGTTAAAGAAATTTAAAAGTGCCTCTATGGCAGGCTGAAAAAGAAGGGCTAGCATTTGATAGTGTATCTGGTCGGCTCCTGGAAGTGTTTTTTTGCCGGAAGACAGTACAGCATTTATTTCTTGGAGAGCGATTAAATTGTATTGTTGGCTTGCACCTCCAGTTGTTGGAAGTCTTTGTTTTTCGGCAATACTTTTGTATTTCAGGAAGGACTGCGTATAGTGAGATGAACTAGAAACTGCAGCGAAATGTTCCCGCAAAATGTCTGCCTGTTCCCCTATGCTTGTTTTTTATGCCAGGTGTTGTCATAAGAGGAATCGGGAACAGTGAGAAGTTTCCATTTAATTTCCGAATTTGTTCCCACATTTTATTTTATGTTATTTGACAGCTTATAGATGAAATGTGACTGTGCCATGAGGCTTTCTCGGCACTGCGACGGACGTACCGAGCTTTTCCTCTGGCCTTTTTAAAACGTACGAGATTCTCATGTGTAGGGTAACTGAGAAATTTGCCCCAAGCTCTATTTTTTTTGCTTTTTTGCTTCCTTTCATTCCTTTGTCCACCACACTGTGTTTTTTCCGCACCACTCCTGAAGACTGAGGAATAGCTAAGTGTGCAGAATTAATTATACAATTCGTGAACATTTCGTTTATCTCGTCGATGCTGGGGTTTTCTAAAACTATACCCTCTAAATTGGCTTGTGCTCTAAAAATTTCCCAGTCTGATAAATGCAGCTTCCAACGTCGCGGTTTAGTTGGGATGATTTCTGGCGCGAATGTCAAACTGATTAATACCGGAAGGTGATCGGTGCCATATGGGTTGTCGATAACGTCCCATTTAAAATCATTAAAAACAGATGGACAACTAGAAGACAAATCTAAACAGCTCATATTGCCCGAGGTTGGAGAGCACTATGTGACCTTTTCCATTTTGAAAAGACATATTGTTTGTGAGAATAAAATCTTCGATTGTTTGCCCCCTAGAGTCGCAGCGCTCGCTTCCCCAAAAAGGGGAGTGAGCGTTAAAATCCCCAACTGCCAGATATTTCTCTGGAAGTTCATCTATCAGTTGTTCTAGGTCATGGACTATTAATGTAAAATGTGGAGGAATGTATACGGAACACATTGTTAGTGTTTTATAGCTGACGATGCTGACTGCAACCGCCTCAAGTTTTGTATTGAGCTTGATTTCTTGAGCAGGGACGCCGCTTTGGACGTCAATTGCGACGCCTCCCGAGAGTCGATTTGCCTGCTCGCGATCGCGTCTAAAATGTTTATAATGTTTCAGGATATGCACATATTGTGGACCAAGATTGGTCTCCTGAAGGCAAAACTATGGGTAACATTGACCCTAAAATATGTGTTCTGTCGCTGTTTTTCCGCATAAGTCCTCTTCAATTCCAGTGAATTAAAAAGCAATGTTTATGCTTTTGAGAGGAAATGAAAGAGAATTTAGTTATGTGATGGGCCCGTTATGAGGGGCCTGTCTCTTTTTCGCTCAAGAGAGCTGTTCCGCCGCTGTAATGGAGGCGGAGTGGGTGTTGTATTCAATACCTCAACAGAGGTGCTGGAGGACCGCGCAGCCGCGGTTGTGTTAGTTTCGGGCCTCTCCCGACGGGAGGAGGTCCTGCGGAATGCCGACCCATGGACTAGGGCTCCCTGCTTCGGCAATGACAGGGCAGCTTTCCCTGGCCCTGCCTGGGGCGTGTATGGCCCTGCCACAGGCTCGGTGGAAGTCGCCTTGGCAGGTGCCGGAGTGCTGTGTGGTGCTACGCCCCTGCGCACCACATGAGCGAAGTTTGGTTTTGCTGTGAAGGAGCATGTGTTTGTAAACGCAAAACGCCTTCTCGCTTTTTTAAATGAAATGTTTTCCTTTGTCTTTATGGTGATTATCTCTTTTTTTTCTTCCAGGACGGACACGCCCTGCAGTATGCAGCATGTTCTCCTTCACAGTTTGCACAGCGCATGGCTGCGTCACATACATCACACTGGTGATCATTAGAAGCACATTTTGGGCAAGTTTTGCGATCGCGGCAGCTCTGTGAGTCGTGGCCGAACCTTTGACAATTGAAACATCTGCGAGGGTTTTGTATGTATGGTCTTACATTAACTTTCAAATATCCCACGTCGATTGTATCGGGCAAGGTGCTGATGTTGAACGTGAGGATCATGTGTTTTGTGTCTATTTCCTTGTTGTCCTTCTGGATTTTGATTCCGTGAACATGTATGACGTCTTGATCGGTAAGCCCTTCGAGCATTTCATTTTCAGTTATGTGAACAAAATAATTTTCACATATTACGCCTCAGACAGTGTTAAGTGAGCGATGAGAAGTCACGGAGACCGGGATTTCCCCTATGGACGTTAGTTTGGAGAGCTTAGAGTGTTCGACATTGTCACACAGTTCGAGCAATAAGTCGCCGCTGGCCATTCTTGAGAGCTTATATCCAATGCCTAATGTTTCAGTCAAGCACTTTGATACAAGGAGGAGGATATTATTCTTTCCTGTTTATCTTGTTCTTCAATGTGGATGACGTGATATTTGGGGAAAGTTACTTTTCTTCTTCGAATGAAGTTGTCTGCCTCGTTCCGCCCTCTTTTAAAAGAGCGATCAGGTTTTGAAAGTAGCGAAGCCATAAAAAAAAAACTGTTTTTCGGTCATGGTGCCAGCCACCCACCTCGGAGCCCAGCTAGGGGACGGGACACGAACTTGAAAGCAAGTCTTGCCCACGCCACCTGTACACTTCAAATATAACCAAATATGACGCAACTCAGGGTAGTTGGTCACACAAAGGTAACCCTCGCAGCCAGGAAAGAAGGAAAAACCAAGAAGTGAGTAGGAGATAGGAGAGTTGTGAGAAAGAGATAGGAAAGTGAAAGATGGAGGGGAGGAGAGGAAAAGGCGACTGCTGATTTCTCCCGTTTAAGTCAGGCCGGAGGTGCCGTCTACTGAAAGCTGGGGCCAAAGTGGTGTGATTGCCTCCGCCGAGGGGCCTTAATGGTCCAAACGCTCGACGTCGGCTCAACCACCAGGATTTCCTTTTCTCCGGACACGACGATGACACGCACGGCTAGGCGTGGGTGCTCGTGTCCATGGTGATGCAGTTTTCACCATCATCCCCTGCGGGGATGTCCCTGCGGACCTCGGGAACCTGTGGTATCGCCACTCACCAACGCCTGCAAGCTGCAGACGCCTCCCTGCGGGGAAAGTGTGTGCGAATAAAACACCCCCAAAAACAGAAAAATAACTTTGTGCATACAATGAAACTTGGAGGAAATCACGCTAGGAAAATCTTATTGATTTATAGTCGTTTCGTAGAAAAAAGTGAATACACGCAGACGATTTACGAATATGCGCTGAAATGCCACCCTTGAGGCTCGATTTGACCGCTTAGATATACAATTATGACGCCATGAACAGTTCTTCACCTACTTTCAACAAAGAACTTCCAGGGTTTAATTTAAAGGCCACTGCCGTATCTTCTTCGCTTCTCTTATCTACACATGGACGCCGCCATATTGCTGCCCTACAGCTGCACTTCCACTTGGGAGAGTGCAAGTTAGCCAAGAACTCGTGCTGCACTAGGCTGGCACTTTTGCAAAACGAAGACGGAAATGCCGCGGCGCGCGTTGCACTGGCAAAACGAATGCGAAAGTTCTGGACTCCTTGAACTGGTGCAGAAATTGCAGCCAAATCGAAGAGACCCAGAGATCGCAGGGACCTCTACTGGCAACAAGCCAATCCAACTGCAGCGCAAATCCACCTCAATCCAAGATGGCCTTTTGCGCCGTCGAAAAGCCGATAAGATGTCCGATTTTGGCCCGCAGGCGACTGAAATTAGTCCGAAAAATCGAACTTTTGGACTTTTGAAGTCCGGAATATTCGTCGCGAATATGTTTGTGCTTCTATGGGGTGACTGACAGTGCCTCATCGAGGTCTGAAATATCCTACAAGCCCGATTTATGGGAGTCCGAATAGCCCGTCGGCTACTGTAGTCTGGTGCATTTCTTTCCCCCCTGCATGGTTCGACATCAGCACGCCTGGACTGTATTGCGTGCCTCACACAATGCTGTCGTACTGCTAGTGAAGGTAGACATGATTGCTTTTCGATGATTGCTCAATTTCTTTCAGGAAAAATTAAGATGGTTTGTCCAGTACAGTCTTTGATGAGGCCGTCTGCTTCATTTGCTAAAAAAATGTGCACTGTATCTAGGGAATTACAGCGTCCACGACATATAAGAGGGATATTGCCTCCAAGCTCAGGGTTGTGCAAATGGCATCTATTCACCACTGTTATGATGGAAGTGAGGGATAATTTGGCCAGAGATGTCTCATCTTTTTTGTTGATGTGAAGTTCCATATGAGTTGTCTGGAATGAGTCTGACCAGGTCTAGAATCACTGAAACTTTCTGCTCGTTTTGTTCTTCAGTCTTGCTGATTTGGCTCTCTTCTAGAGGAAAGCAATGTTCGTTTTCGCCTGCATGATTGTGACAGCGGGATAAAATTGAAAGAGAGCATGCTGTAGAGTCAGCTTTGCAGTCAGAATGATCGAAGGGACTTGATTGCTGTAATTTGGTCAAGCCAGCTCTATGAACTTAATCATTTTAAACAGATCCATAAAATGCCCAAGATGGAAGAACAAGTTAAGACAGATGTGCTGTTTCCGTCATTCTGAATGATGCTCGCTGCACCTTGCCTCACTAGGTGGCGTCTCGCCCCGAGTTGGGCAGTTGAAAACACGAGTAATCACTCATCAATGTACGTTTGGACCCCTCCAACAGAACAGGTCCATGCTGAACCACTGGTTGCAGCTACAGTTGCAGACTGAGTTTTTTTAAATCTCCATGGATATCGAAAGCATACGAAATATCGGGTAGCTCGAAAAGTCTTATTTCACCAAAAAAAATTGCTTCATCTTCTAACTGCCGGTATGATGGACGAAAGGATCTGTAGTGTTGTGCAGATTCTGTGGCGCCATTTCACTGTCGCCACTCGTCAAATTCACAAATGACTGCTGGCGGTGACCATTTTCATGAGCTTGGCGTTCGATGGCTGCACTGCTGTCGATGTGTCACGAACAAATGAAGAGGGTGTACAGAGGTGAAAGCGAACCTGCCTCTCTACTGAGCCTGCCGTGTGGAAGGCCAAAACGAAAAAGCAAAGATTGTGATGGAGATAAGAAGTGACGAACAGCGGTTCGTTGGCAAACTGCATTGGGCTTTGCAATTAGGTATAGCAGCTAGAGTCAAAAAGCTGTATTGGCACCTGCATGGTTACTTTATGCATTCTGTAGTGGCTTGCATACACATTTGGCAACATTCGGGGCTGCAATGAATTTTTGGCATGGATACGAGTTTCTCACTTTCAAAAGTGTGGTCATTTTGTTCCGATCAGTCTCCGTGAGGCCGTATGCTTCCCTTTCAATATGCTGCGGCCTCGATTTCAAAAGCATGGCCGTCTTCATCCGCTCACAGTCTCCCATGCGCTGCATTACTGCCTGTTCGGGTATTCAAAACAAAAGGACTTGGTACAGATGAGTTCTGTGAACTGCGACTATTATACGTTAGCGTAGTGGGCATCATTTGAGAGCAGTACGAGCTCAAATCCACGCATGTGCACTGTACCAACCTCTGGAGAATATCAGCCCCGCATTTACGAGATTCCCTCTGAGCTTGATTTTGGGTTATTCAGTACCGTATCTACTCGCGCAATCCTCGCACCTTTTTTCCCTGAAAATCAACGCGAAGTTTGGGGGCGCGATAATTATGCGAGGAAAATTTTCAAGGAGATGTTTCGGAGTGTTAAATGCAAAGATGAATGGGTGCAAGATCAGGATTGTCAGGTCCGCAATTGTAAATATAACGAAAACATTACTTTCAAGCGTAACCTACCTACGTTATGAAAGTACAGGGTGAACGTAAGCTCAAGCTGCTAAAGCACTTTATTTGCCGCGCGCAACCTCCCCGTCACTACTCGTGTTGCGTACGTCCTGCACGCAATTCTACTCTTCATCAGAGTCCGTGTCGACACTGGAATCGATGGTTTCTTCATCTTCCGATGCTTCTTCGTCGTCCCACACCAGGTGGTCCTCGGTCGCATCCAGGGCGTTCGAAATTCCTGTTTTCTTGAAGCTTCTGGCCACCATGTTTACATCAATCATCCCCCATGCCTCTGATACCCAGCTGCACAGCAGCTCCACGGACGGTCTTTTGATCTTGCCGCCCGGCGTCAGAGCATGTTCACCTTCGGCCATCCAATTTGCGTACAGCCTCCGGACGTCATCTTTAAATGGCTTGTTCAAAGATACGTCAAGAGGCTGTAGCATTGATGTGAGGCCGCCGGGTATAACAGCCAGGTCCGTCCGCAGTTCCTTGAACTTCGCCCGAACCGACTCTTGAAGATGGCCCCGAAAGCTATCAAGCACGAGGAGCGACGGAAAAAGAAGCGCTCCCGGTCGCCGCCCGCACAGTCTCCACCCAGTCCACCATAAGGTCCGCGGTCATCCACCCCTTTTCTTGGACGCGCACGTGTATACCAGGGGGGAGCTCCTTTCAGGAGGGTCTTCCGCTTGAAAATGACGTACGGTGGGAGCTTCCGCCCGTCCGCCGTCACGCCTAGCATGACCGTGCACCTCTGTTTTTCGGCACCTGTAGTCCTGACGTGCACAGTCCGAGCGCCTGTCTGTTCTACTGTCCTTGGGCATATCGAAATTCAGCGGAGTTTGGTCCGCGTTCCCTATCTGGGAGAGCAAGAAGTTTTTCCCCTGCCGGATCCTGATAGCGAATCGATGGAAGTCCACTATTTTCTCTTCACAGGCTGCGGGCAGGCGCTGGAAAAGCGTCGTTCGCCTCCTGAGCGAGAGTCCATTGCGCCGCATAAATCGTGTGGCCCACCCGTTACTAGCGCGGAAGTCTAGCACCGGGATGCCCTCCTTTCTTGCGATTACGAGCGCCTGGTTCCGTATCAAATCAATCGACACAGCACACCCATCCACTCGTCGAGCCTTGATATATTCCAGCAAAGAGGATTCGCCGGCAGGAAATTTCCCAGTCTTCGGTCCACGGAAGGCCCGGCGCGTCTTACCAGTCGTCTTGAGTTCGTCGTGCTGCCGTCTCCAATACCGGACGCAAAACTCGTTGACGCCGAAATGTCTGCTGGCGGCGCGGTTGCCATGTTCCAACGCATACTCAATAGCTATTATCTTAAAAGCAGCTGTGTAGCTTGCGTAGCGTCCCATGGCGGAGCGGCACAAAGAGCACGGTGCAACACGCAAACAAGGCAAACGAGGCCTACGAGACACCAGACTGGAGACACCTTCGCAAAATGATGTACCGGTGGTGACTGGATGAGCGGGAGCGGCGGTGGGGTCGCATGGCAGCACAGTACCGCCGCCTAGTAGCACACACGCCCAACCATGGCTGTTAGTTGTGTCCGCAGCCAATAGATGGCGATGACTACGACAAGCAGACTGCTCGCGACAGTAATTTTGGGGGTGCGATGATTTCGCGGGAAAAAAAAATCCAATTTTTGATAGCCAATGTAGGGGGTGCGAGCATTATGCGAGTGCGAGCATTATGTGAGTAAATACGGAGTATTTTTTGATCAATAGCCGTTTAAGTCTGAGTCAACGAGGTTCCACTGTACACATTATGGTGGCTTGGCAATATGTGACGGTGCTGGGCCAAGGCTGAAGGAGGTCCGAAAAATTGAGCTTTCAGTTGCGATGTGTTGGAAGTTTCAGGCACTCCCGTACATTGACTCTACGCGACATGTCGTTGTCTTGTCACAAAGTCCGAATTAAGCGTGTCCGAGAAATTGGAAATTAGAATTTTTGGTCGGTGACTATTCAACTAGCACCGAGGATGAATTTAAAGGTAGTTTATATTGATTGTAAATACTTTCTCATGATACAGGCTACATTCATATAATAGTAAAGTTTTGTCAGCTAGAAAAGGCCGAAGAAATTTAATCCAGGTATCGCCACTAGAGGTTATTTTCGCAAGGAAGCTGTATTGGCATCAATTACTTATTTGTTGGCTGCAGTTTTGTTGGCAGCAGCGAAGGTCACTCAGTAGTTATGTTGTTCAGCTGCTGACTAGAAAATTTGGGTTCAATCCCAGACCAGGTGGTTGAAATTATCCGGAGCCCTCCACTGCGCTGGTGAACACTCTCAAGGTTCGCGTACACCAAATAAACAGAAATACCCACTAGAGCATCCGATTGGACAGCCGTCGCCGTAGCTCAGTTGGTGAGAGCACCGGACGCGATATTCGGAGGTCGCGGGTTCGGATCCCATCGTCGGCATGGTTGTTTTTTCTGCTGCTTTATCAGTAATTTCCTTTAAGCGAATTATTAATCTAAGTAATATTATCCCACTGATAAGCACAACATACTAAAAAAAAATAAATAACGTTCCCCTATGCACCTTCATTTCGGTGACTGTTGGCTCCCTTCATATGTTTGTCAAACGGGTCTCTCATTTACTTTACCTTGTCTGCTAATAGCTTAACGAGGGTCTCTGTTCTGGCAGTCTTCATGCCACAGGTTGCTTAAGAGGGCATTCGCACAGTTTCCGCCCTCGCCGTTAGATGACGTTCCACGTCACGCTCGCGGTATTACAGGACGTGCTACGGCCGCCGCTATGGACGAGGGTGGCGCTGGTGAACACTCTCAAGGTTCGCGTACACCAAATAAACATAAATACCCACCAGAGCAGCAGATTGGGCAGCCGTTGCCGTAGCTCTGTTGGTAAGAGCACCGGACGCGATATTCGGAGGTCGTGGGTTCGGATCCCACCGGCGGCATGGTTGTTTTTTCTGCTGCTTTATCAGTAATTTTCTTTAAGCGAATTATTAATCCAAGTAACATTATCCTACTGAGAACCACAACATATTAAAAAAAAATAACGTTCCCCTATGCACCTTCGTTTCGGTGACTGTTGGCTCCCTACATAAGTTTGTCAAACGGGTCCCTCATTTACATTACCTTGTCTGCTAATATATATATATATATATATATATATATATATATATATATATATATATATATATATATATATATATATATATATATATATATATATATATATATATATATATATGCGGATGATTAAACTCCTTTTCTGCGGCTGATTTAATGTTTTTCATTAAAGGCACGAAAGTAAAGCAAGTAAAGCAGTGCCTGAGAGCTTCCTCTTTGAGTGTTACAAATATTATACGCGTGTGCATGCGTGTGTGTGTGTGTGTGTGTGTGTGTGTGTGTGTGTGTGTGTGTGTGTGTGTGTGTGTGTGTGTGTGTGTGTGTGTGTGTGTGTGTGTGTGTGTGTGTGTGTGTGTGTGTGTGTGTGTGTGTGTGTGTGTGTGTGTGTGCGTGCGTGTGTGCGTGTGCGCGTGCGTGCGTGCGTGCGTGCGTGCGTGCGTGCGCGCGCGCGTATCTACTGCAAATGACACGGGAAGGAAATTCGAATTGGCTTGATTAGAAATTTTTTCCCTGTGCCTTCACTCAGTGACAGCAGAAAAAGAGACAAGTTGCTATTGGCCGGGCTTAGCCATGAAAAAAAATGCCCCCCCCCCCCCCCCCCATTAGATCGGCGCCGAGCTGCGTATATCGCGAGAAAAGCAATCTTTACTTGAAACATTTTTTCTTAATTTGAGTTCAATAAAAAATGATTCACTATGTTTTCTATTAGAGACATTGTGGTAAAAAAATCTCTCCACGTGTTTCTTTTTAATTACTTATTTCAGTTCAGTCAAATATAAACAGAATCGTACATGGGTGCCCGGTAAGGCACGGCGCTCTTTGAGTGGGGTAATAAATTTTTCATAATGCTGCCTTTCCAGGGTACTAAAATTTCACAATACAGAGGGAGGAAAACACGGAGCATCGAACTTTAGCGCACGTGGAATAAACTTTGAGAAACGACAACCCCGACCCAGCATCAAATTTTTCTAACAAAAACTTCATTCAGGCCTAAAGAGAGGCCCTTATTTTTTGTTTTGTGCTTAAAATCAAACTGAGAATATTTTAAAGGCATCTACGCAGTAGTGCAATCTGCAATAATAGGGCAGGTTTATTACATTTGCCAGGAGAAATTTTTTCCCTCCGCAACAGCAGCATCCGGCCATAATTGGGGAGTGGTATATTTTGGATTGGTATCCTTATATTATCCTCACCATGCATCTGGCTATTTCAGAACACGATAAAAGTTACCACCCCTTGTAACGAAGCGCAGTCATACAGAATACTATTCACGGATTTCTAAGAAATATTGAAATCTATGAAATTGTCTTTATTGTAAATGCAGCTTGGGACGAGGAGTGGAATGAGTGTTTTTATGACACTTCTGAACGAAAGTCACACTCTCCGAGCGGTTGTAGGTACGGTGCCAGGAATCTTGTTATTTGTTGTCATAGGATAATGAGCTAGTCTTCAAAAAAATACTTGTTTTCCGTGCTCTAAATGGTGGCATGATCGGTGCGTCTATACCTCAATGGTACTTTTGACAATACTACTCTGTTATGCTTTCCGCAACCTGCCAGTACGCATCACCTGTTCGACTGCAGCATCCATTCTTCTGACCATCACTGACATTGATCCACTGGACATACGTTGTAAACCAATTCTCTCTAGTATTAGCGAAAACTTCTCTGTGTTTGCTTTCATTGCTGCCAACAGCAGTTATCGCATCTCAGAGGGAGCACTACGTAAGCACTACAGGGGAATAAAAAACACTGCTCTTCATTGCTACTGCATGGCGGTCTGCGAAATGACGTGGTAGGCAGTAATTTTCTGAAAGACGCTACAACGCATATAATGTTTAATAACACAGAACGTTAAGTCGATGACACGTGTTTCTGAAAACTGTATACGGAATGTTTCACATAAGACTACACAATTTTTAAAAATCAAATTTTTGAGTTCGAAGAGCGCTTTTTCGGCATAGGACTGTCAGCTGTGTAGTACATCAGAATACAGCTCAGATGAGCTATGTAGCAGGCTAGGTAACTAATATTGAATAGTCAGAGTTTTACCTACTACGGTTAGGCTCCTTAAATAGTAAGATGCACGTAGCTCTTTGTAAGTAACATGGACCTCAACTTTCAGAATTTCGAAAACGCGGTTTGCATAGGCGCTGCAGCGAAATAAATTTTAGATATTTCGACGAGTTTCGTGCTCTGGAGTGAGCGCTTTGCCTGCAAGCTTCTCGAAAGTGCATGTATTTGGCGCGATGTAGCGAATATTTGTTGGGCCACAGCGCCGAGGGTAACGCGTTTAAGAAATTCTAAGAACTTATATCGATGTTAATTACTGTAAAGGCTACACTCTCCTCAATAGTTAAGGACCCTGACCGGAAGAGTTAGACCTAACTATTCAATATACAATAACCAACCTAATAGTTATCATGCCTTACCGGTGTTATGATGAACTAGAAAGCTGTGAATGCTATAGTTAAAAAAGAGCTCTTCTAACTCAAAAAGCCTACTATAAATTGTGTAAAATCTTAGGTCAAACAACCCTTATATACGTAAAAAAATGGTTTCAGAAAGTCTTGTCCGCACAGGAAGCGTTAACGTTAACATTGAACACATCAGCGTTAACATTAGAACGGTGAACACGTTTATGTGTTGCGCACGAACCTTCAAAGTAGAAGGCCTTTGTGCGTTGGCGGGTGATCATGTCGATGACAGGAAAGAAATGCACTTCTTTAGATGCTCGGTGCGGCACAGATCAATATTAGTAGCGTGTGTGTGGTCGGCTGTGTATTGAATTGCCTCACATGTCTGGAGGTATACACTGGACAGGCCCTGTAGTGTTGTTTGTATATTCGGCTTAAACACCACGAAAGACCATTCTCGGGATTTTCAAAATAACGCGCTATTTGTGAAAACAAACGAATGTAAGCCAGCATTTGAAGAAACCGTCCACTACAGCTGCATCATAAGCAACGCACACTACAGACATAGAAGGCGTTTATTATTACAAAGTAAAAAGGAAGCATGGGCATCAGCATGCCATCTATCACATTTGATGATGCAGAAATACGTTTGGGTAGCTCATGATGTTTCACAGGCGGTATCAAACAGCGGCACGTTAATAATTTGAATATATTGCCTCGTATTAATGCTGGACATGCGCCGAATTCTCAGCTGATGCCTGTCGATTTTTTCTGAATGAAATATTAGCTGCTAGACAGCGCCTGTGCAGTGTAGTTCTCATTGTTCGTCCTGAATCCTTGTTCGCGTTGAATGTTTTCCTTCAACATCACCCAACCACTGCATCTTTCCATCCTACTGAATGCAAGTACCGCCTTGCATGATGCAATGTACAGTTAGAACTTACGACTGCAAAGAAGAATGCATTTGGCCGCCGCGGTGTCTGAGTGGTTATGGCGCTCGGCTGCTGGCCCGAAAGACGCGGGTTCGATCCCGGCCGCGGCGGTCGAATTTCGATGGAGGCAAAATTCTAGAGGCCTGTGTACTGTTCGATGTCAGTGCACGTTAAAGAACCCCCGGTGGTCGAAATTTCCGGAGCCCTTCACTAGGGCGTCTCTCATAGCCTGAGTCGCTTTGAGACGTAAAACCCCCATAAACCAAACATAAACCAAACTAGATAAATTCATTTGATCAGCGTCGACAGTATTTGGCCCAAAGAATTGTTATTTGTGTTAAAACCTGGTGTGTGTGAGGGATTCGTACCGACGTAATTTGTTCCTCGAGGCCGTAATAGGGGCATGGTGGTCGAGCCAGTGGTCGCAGGGGGTGCGGGTGGTAGCAGACGAATTGTCGTTTCGTGACGCACACGTTGGCATCCGAATTTGTTGAAAGCGTAGGTCAAATCTTTACTAGCACTCTTCATCGAATTTCGCATTCGGGAATCATTCTTTTATTTATTTTTTGGCTTTGTGGTGCCTGGATTAAGCACGGTTCAAGAGGAACTGCGTTCGAGTTGTGTGCCTCTGTTTTTGTGTATTTCGCCGTCTGCTTTTCTCCGTTTCAGCTTGCGTAACAACTAATTACGTCCTGTTTCTTATTGAAGCTTCGACGCTTTTGTTACAACATCTGATTTAGCTAGTACTAATTAACAGAGGGGTAGCAGCAAAAGTCTGGGCGTCATCTAGAATCACTGAATCACTCAGCCCAGCATGACAATACGAGGCATACGTGGCGATATTAAACGCACTTACAGCGTAGGAATTCAAACGAGTATATGAATTCCTCGCCAAAGGAACCTATTGATTTGTGTCCTAGCGCTTTCGGTTTGATTTCATGTCAGGGTACGAAAAAACCTCTGCCTTATAGAAAGAAGAAAACAAGAAGAATCAAAATTGGCTGCAAAGAGGTTGCCACTCAATCTTCGCTTTGACGGAATGCGAACCCTGCCATTGAAAAAGCAATTTTCATCAAATAAAAAACAGCATATAAGAAGCCTTACATTTTGACATTTTGACAGCCATTTATTCTTAGAATAATTCAATTCGCTTTTGTGTTTCAGAAGTAGTACGGCCTGGAAGACAAAATAAAAGACTAAATGTGCTGTTGTGGTTCTCTAATACCCTTTTCTATTATCGTCAAGTTGTTTGTTTTTGCTTTTTTTGCTCTTGGTGTAGGTCATGGCAAAGCTCTATAAATACTTATTCCCTCAAGCTTATTCAGACTGATTTCCCAGCGAGAAAGCAAAAGCTTGGAGGAAAGAAGCTTTATCCCATCAGACGTAATTAAGCCGGCGGTTTGATGTTAATAATAATAATAATAATTAGTTTTTGGGGAAAGGGAATGGCGCAGTATCTGTCTTATATATATCGTTGGACACCTGAACCGCGCCGTAAGGGAAGGGATAAAGGAGGCAGTGAAAGAAGAAAGGAAAAAAGGGGCGCCGCAGTGGAGGGCTCCGGAATAATTTCGACCACCTGTGGATTTTTAACGTGCACTGACATCGCACAGCACACGGGCGCCTTAGCGTTTTTCCTCCATAAAAACGCAGCCGCCGGGTTCGAACGCGGGAACTCCGGATTAGTAGACGAGCGCCCTAACCACTGAGCCACCGCGGCGGGGCCGGTTTGATGTTGCATTTTGCGGATTTTTGCAACGCATCACGTCGGCGTACGTCTGACTTGATATCGTGGTGAAATGCTTATGCTTCCATCACCGTCTGCCCTGGCGAACCCGTATGCCCGCTGGGTTTGTGCGCGGCCGGTCGAATCGTACCCATCTGTCACATATTCAAACAACGCCCAATGAAGAAGAGAGAGTGTTTTTGTTGTAAAAAATCGCCCTTATGCCCCAGTGCTTTTCACCCTCAGTGATGGCAACACGGCCGGAGCTTACCTCTTGAAAGCGTTTGTGGTACACCCAAACTGTAAATCATGTATGTATCTAAATCGTGGTAGGAAATTCTTTATCGAGAGCACTTTAACCGTTAAAATCCAGACCATCTCGCAGGCCAATCTACAGAAAAGTTGTGAAGCAATATTTTCATTGGCACTACCTAAGCGGCTGGCGGATTTTAGACTAATCTTTCAATGCACCTTATTTCTGGGAGAAATTTCAAGTCAGTGAAGTGTCTTCCGTCAGACCTGAATTTATTACGAAATGTAACTATTTTGATACATTCTACCCGTAACTATAGAAAAACAAGAAAAGAATCATGACCGGTTTTCTTTTGATTTATATAAACAGAAACTGAAAGCTATTGAAGTATAATGCTACATGTTTACGCAGTGTTTTTTGTTTTGTGAAAACTTCACTCAGTAAAACAGTGACCTCCAGAGAAGAAATTTAGGAATAAAAACTTTATAGTGCTTTGTAACAGAGCAAAAACGTATTTCAGTTCAAAGCGACCAGACACGTGAAAAATTAAACTGGGAAGAGCTATAGTGAGTGGCTCCTTTCTAAAAGGTTCTTAAATATGCTTCAAAATCCTTACGATGTAGGGGCTCTACGGTCTCCCTTTAAGTCAAATTTGTAAGTGTTTCACGCGCAAACTCAGCGTATCTGCCTTGTATGACGAAGTGCATCCCTACAGCAGGAACTGTTATCTTTGCCCGTCAACAAACAATTACTGCATGCGTTGCACTATCTGCGTGAAATAGCGACCGGTTTTTCAATTGTCGAGTCAGGACATTTTACCTTGGACTTCTTCTCCTTAGTAAGCATGGCACATACCCACGCAGGGGGACCGGCCAAGGTTCAGTAGATAATCCCAATGAGGTATTTGCGCAGGGAGAAATAGACGTGAGAAAAATAAATCAAGATAAAAAGTGGAAAAGTCAAATGAATTAAAAAAAATATGAATTACCAGGAAGAGAATCGAGCATTTTTGGGCATTTGACAAAATTTTGTATACAGCTAACAAGGTAATTGATTAGTTGCACTTATGTAATCATGAAGGTAGCCGCAGACACTGCTTAACGGGATTTTCTTTGCGCTCGCACCGAACGAAAGAATAACTGGAAGAGACAGAGGGAGCCCTAACCTCAAAAGAGGGACCTCCAAATACTGATTTCTCTGCACTGCGAACCGCTGGCAAGAGAGGAGAAAATGATCTATTGTTTCAACTTGGCCACGAGATATTTAAAGGTTGGTCGCAGCGAACCCACATCTGCATAAGTATAAATATAAGTGAGGGATTCTGCATCGCAGAAGCGTCACTGACACCTCACAAAGCCTTGATTTACACCACCGGATATTCCATGGGAACATTAAATGGGTAAAATCCACGGTATTGAGCAATGGATCACTCAGGTTGGCTGAAATATGTTTGAAGCGCTGGAAACGTGAAGTTTCTAACAGAAGAGGAGAGGAACGGGATAGATTACAGGAGCGCTGTGATCTGACCTTGCCATTAAATCGGTCACCTCGTTAAAATAGACGCCCGAATGCCCAGGTACCAAGACAAAGCGGATCTCACGCACTGTGCGCGGAACAAAAAACTTAAGCGAACGATTCAACAAAGATTTTCCCGAATTTTAGAGAGAGACTGGAACTGAAAGGAAGTCTGCAAGAATAAG
Organism: Amblyomma americanum; assembly: GCF_052857255.1. Lineage (NCBI taxonomy): Eukaryota > Metazoa > Arthropoda > Arachnida > Ixodida > Ixodidae > Amblyomma > Amblyomma americanum. The sequence continues at coordinate 78,313,285 of NC_135499.1, forward strand.
AACCCGTGCTACATTCCCCGGAAGTTTGAGAAGAACCAAACTAATAGCAGAAACTGTGCGAATAATATAGGAGCATAATCTGGGGTACGAACGGAATAGCTCCAAGCCAGCTCCTGCGTATATATCCCAACCACCGCCTTCTCACAGCTGCCGGAGGCATCAGTGGAGATAACAGTATAAAGAGGAAAATTCTGTAGGTGTTCAGAAAGGGGACCATTTACGATATTTGCGGGCATAGGTTTCGCATGGGACAGAAAAATATGGTCATAATAGCAGACGCGGTAAGCCTGCGTATCGGAAACTTGTTGCAAGGAGATCAGATCAACCTGAAGCGGGGCTAACGGACTATGCGTGAACCTAACTTGCGGAAGCTGATAGCGTGGCCAATTATTAGTGAAAAACATGTGTGGTTGGGACAGAAAAATGGGACTACGAACGCCGGGGGCCGCGTCCAAGGACCTGAGGAAAATACACACTGTTAGCGGGAAAGCGGGAAAGGAGATCGGGAATACGGGCTTCTAGATAAAGGACAGCGTTTGAAGCTGATTTTGGGAGCCTGAGGCATAGCCGTAGGGCACTCCTTTCCAGTAAACCTAATGGCTGCAGCTTCTAGTTTGCGCTACCAGAGAACAAGACACAACTAAATTCCAGAAACGGTCTCATATAAGCCTTATAGAGCAACAGTAACGTGTCACGACGCATGCGAAACTTTTTATTCACAACTCGTGTAAATCAGCCCACAGCACGTTCTCCTTTAATAACGTCATTCTTAATATGGTGTGGCAAGTCCAAACTTTGTCATAAGTAACGCCTAGGTATTTTACCGACTCCACCTACGGAATTGGAGTGGAGCGGTATACTAGCGAGATGTACTAAGGAGTGTCGGGAGGAAATTCCGGCACGCCAGATTTGCTGACATTAAGTGATAAATTAATTTGGTTCAACCAGTCTTCAATAGCATTTAGGTATGCCTGCAAACACTCGTAAAGTGCATGAATATCCTTTGCTGATGCGAAAAAACTATATCATCTGCGTATACATAAACTGTAATGTTTGGATGAATGAGTATGTTCCGAACCAATATGTTGAAAGGCAGTGGAGACAAAACAGATCCTTGCGGCACACTTCTTCGCTGAACATAGGTATTAGAACAGAAAGATCCGTCTGTACAAAAGGAAAATCTATCTTTTAAAAATTCACAAATCCAAGCATAGATGTAAGTGCAGTGGATGTAGCTGAGCAAGATTGTTAATACTGACCGTGTGTTCAACGCTGTCAGAGGCTTTAGCAACATCAAGTGTGACCAAGGCCGCAACTTCTCTCTTGCGCATTGAGAGCCGTATTCGGCTCTCGAGATCCACATGCGCGGACCATATGGAACAACCGCGACGAAAGCCAATCTGTGCGGAGCTGGGGCCGTTAACGTGATGAACATGCTCTGTGAGGCGACTGTGTAGTACTCTTTCTATTACCTTTACAAAATATTAGGTTAAAGCAATCGGCCGAATATTGTCTAAATGAAAACCATTCTCTGCATTTTTCAAAAGTAAAATTATTTTCGCAATTTTCCAACTGTAAGGAATCCAAGAGTTTTAAAATGAAGCATTTACAATATCCTGTAGGTGAGGTGGAAAGTCTTGCGCTAAAACCTTTAACATGCCCACAGTAACCCCATCAGATCCCGGGGGAGCAGACTGCATCGAGGAATGATTTGGGAGGAGTTCCGACACGTTCACCTCGGGATAGTCCCAGCTGGGGGTGAGAGTGTGCAAAGGTTTCGTTTTCTGCACTTGGAAAAGAAAAGCCAGCCCCTGAGCGACACGTTCAAGGTGTTGCTTAGCTTCGTGCGGAGACAATACCATTTACTTAATGCGGTTGGAGGCCGAGGAGTTGTTATTCTGCGCCATGAATCAATATAGAGCTTTGTTATTCTGAGGTTTACAGAGATACGTGTTTAAATTTTGATTATAATCCTCCTTTGCTTTTTTAACAGTTCTTTTGAAAGATGAAGAGTACAACTTATAATTTATCCAATTAGCTCGGCTCTGATTATAGGAAAGGCTTTTCCACGCAGCCTCTCTAAGGCGATAAGCTTTCTCACACTCCTCCGTCCCCCAAGGAGATGGCTGTTTGGCATGCGCAGTAGCGCACACAGAAAACACAGAGCCCTCAGCAGCATCTTGCAGAAAGGAAATTGCCGGCTGAGCTCTTTTTGCTCTGCTCTTTTTGCTCGACCTGAGCTAACTATGAAGAGAAGCGAGGCAGAAATAAATTTTTTATACCTAATGTGATTTACAAATTTCATGGGGGCACCACCTTTTCTGATAGGAGAGGACATAATAGTAAAGGTTATTTGAAAGTGGCCACTAGTTGTAACTGAGTCCACTGTTGACCATGCAGATACTCCAACCCCACGAGATGCCAATGTTAAATTTATGACTGAACGAGAAACTCCACGCATAAAGGTTACTGCTCCGGAATTGCAGCAGCGCACTGCATTCATAGACATCCATGACCAGAGAAGCTGGCGGCAGGAGTTAGAGCGACTACCCCAGACACAGTGGTGCGAATAAAAATCCCCTGCGATGACTGTGTTGTTTGCTTCGCTCAGTAAGGTAGCCAAACAGTCTGTCTTGTGAACACCTACAGGAAGGTAGACGTTAGCAATAGTTACTTTGGCGCACTGTTAAAAGGAGATTTCTACCGCCAACAGCTCACAGTCAGGGAGCATAACTTTCTGCGAGGTTGATGCCCGGTGACATATTTTTGTAGAGATTTTAGTCATTAACCCACAACCCCTGTCATTAATGCGGTCTACCCTGAAAACACGTAATTTTTTGATTGAAAATGACTTAAGTGGAGATAGCCACGTTTCTTCCAAAATCACAATATCTGGATTTTGGTTATGAAGAAGTATTTCAAGATCCGTGAGAGAAGCAAGTACAGAACGATAATTCCATTGCAGATTTTTAGACCCTTTCTTTGCTTTGAATTGCGGAACAGCTGAGGAAAAAGCTCTACATTTCTGGGAAGGACAGAGCATTTCGACATCCGTGTTACAGATATCTACGTGAGAGACACTGCCAGGAGCGCTGTTGTCAGGCTGGACTTGGGATGTGACAGGAGGCGACATGATGTCACTCTTACCAGCAGCTCAATTTAGGAGCGATGCAGGCGTCGTCGCCGAAACAGATGATTGAGAAGGAAGAGACACCCCTGCAACAAGTTGAGATTATAACCTCAGCGATGTTGCACAGCATTTGGTCGACCAGCACAGAAAGAGCCTCTTCTACTGAGCACACTATCGACGCAGTGAAACTCGACACTATATCTGCAACAGAGCTTCTCGCACGGCACGCATATGTATTATTCTTCCGATCCAGAAATGCGTACGCATCTGCTCTCGAGCATCGGTTCGCTTTAATTTTATCTAGCAGGCTTTGTTCGTCAGCTCGCTTGGAGCAGTTGGCATTATCAGCTGAGTGGTTAGACTTACAGAGGCAACACTGGGGCTGATCAGAGGAGCAGCTGTCATCCGGATGCCCTTCTCCACAAACACGGCAGTGGGTCGCCGATTTACAGTCTTTACCACTGTGACCAAATTGCCAACAGTTGGTGCATTGAAGTGGACGGGGTTGCAGAGCTTCCACACGATACACTATTGGCCAGACCTTGAGCTCAGAATTACAGGAGCAGCCAGCAAAATTAGTCATAACTGATTCTGTCACTACACGCACAGAAAAAAACCCACACCAGCATTCTGAAACTCCTCCAGTATTTCCTGTGGGGAGGATGCTGGGTCCACTCCACGAACAATACCTTTGGACCATGCGAGCGGTTCAGGGATGAATGCTTTCACTGCTAACGACTGAAAAATTTTGCACTGGAGCAGGTGTGTGACGCAAGCAATGTCAGAGGACTTGAAAACAGTGCCTCTACGGCCGAACGGCCGCGCCTCAGAGATCTGGAAGTAGTGGGTAGTAAGGGACCTTAGTTCCTGCTGAAGAACCTTAGAGGTTTTCATCTTGATCATTCCTTCACCGATCGGTACGAGCACCACAGGGATGGCGTCAATTCCATTTTTCCTAAAAAGGTCCAGCGGCAAGCTTTGGGTGGGCAAGCTGGCGAACCTGGCTGCCGAACCTCTGCCTGGGAAGGTCAGCGACATATATGAGCCAAATGCGCCCCAACGTGCACATTAACCGCGCCTACAGACTTAACCTTAGACCTGGCCAAATCTCCCACGCAGAATTGGTCTCATAAGAGTTGAGCATGCAGGCATCACCAGGTAACCACAGGCACCACAGGAAACAGCCGTTTAGAACCGTTAAGAACACCCTATCTCTCTTCTCTGCTTGCTCCCTGGTCCATTGTCTCCCTTGCTACCTTGGACTGCCGCTTCATCTTCGTCTTCCTCAGGATATACCGCATCGCGATACAAGATTGTTTTGCCGTCTGTGGCTCGGTGCTGCGTTTATAAAGCAATGCACGCTCCCGATTGGGATGGTCAAGACCCCTACTTGTGAATCATGTGGCTTCGAAGAGACAATTGTACATCTCCTATGTGAGTGTCCCTGCTTTGGCTACCCAAAGACATAGGCTGCGTTATGGCTTGCTCCGTCTCCATCCTTGCTCTTTAAGAGAAGATATCATCTTAGGGGCTATGATCACAGCAAACGATGCCCTCAGAGCCTACAAGGCACTCTTTAGTTTCTTGAGAGCGACTTGATAGAGGGACCAATTGTGACTGTACTCCTCTTCCTTCAGCCTATTCAGTCCCCTCATCGCTGCTCCCCTTAACAGGGTAGCCAACCGAAAAACCCTTCTGGTGTTCCGGTTGGTTCACCCTTCCCTCATTTTTCATTTTCTGTTGAGCAGTTTTCATGACAGCCTAGTTCTAAGCTTAACGATCTCTACTTTTGCTATTTATTACTGACTTGCCCTATCTAAGGATATATATATAAAATAGGAAATGAGCGGCTCGTTTGACAAACATATTAAGGAAGCCAACAGTCACCGAAACCAAGGTGAATAGGGGAATGTTTTTAATTTTTTTTTTAATTTGTAGTGCCAATCATTCGGTTTAAAGAAAATTACTTATAAAGCAGCAGAAAAAACAACAATGCTGCCGGTGGGATCCGAACCCACGACCTCCGAATATCGCGTCCAGTGCTCTTACCAACTGAGCTATGGCGACGGCTGTCCACTGTTGGCTTCCTTAATGTTTGTCAAACGAGCCCCTCATTTCCTTTACCTTGTCTGCTAATAGCTTAACGAGTGTCTCGGTTCTGGCAGTCTTCATGCCACAGGTTGCTTAAGAGGGCATTCGCACAGTTTCCGCCCTCGCCGTTAGATGACGTTCCACGTCACGCTCGCGGTATTACAGGACGTGCTACGGCCGCCGCTATGGACGAGGGTGGCGCTGGTGAACACTCTCAACGTTCGCTTACACCCAGTAAAAACAAATACCCACGAAAGCAGCAGATTGGACAGCCGTCGCCGTAGCTCAGTTGGTAAGAGCACCGGACGCGATATTCGGAGGTCGTGGGTTCGGATCCCACCGGCGGCATGGTTGTTTTTCCGTTGCTTTATAAGTAATTTTCTTTAATCCGAGTGATTGCCACTACAAATTAAAAAAATTAAGAACATTCCCCTATTCACCTTGGTTTCGGTGACTGTTGGCTTCCTTAATATGTTTGTCAAACGAGCCCCTCTTTTCCTTTACCTTGTCTGCTAATAGCATAACGGGGGTCTTCGGTTCTGGCAGTCTTGTTGCCATAGGTAGCATAACAGGGCTCTTGCGCAGTTTCCGCCCTCGCCGTTAGATGACGTTCTACGTCACACTCGGGCTATTACAGGACGTGCTACGTCCACCGCTATGGTCGAGGGTGGCGCTGGTGAACACCCTCAAGGTTCGATTACACCCAGTAAACATAAATACCCACGAAAGCAGCAGATTGGACAGCCGTCGCCGTAGCTCAGTTGGTAAGAGCACCGGACGCGATATTCGGAGGTCGTGGGTTCGGATCCCACCGGCGGCATGGTTGTTTTTTCTGCTGCTTTATAAGTAATTTTCCTTAAACCGATTGATTGGCCCTTCGTTTCGGTGACTGTTGGCTTCCTTAATATATATATATATATATATATATTGCTGCGTTGTACCCTCCGTCTTCCGCCATACGCCTACTTTCACTACTACTCGCTTTAGAGCCTTTTCCATGTCGAGATTCAGACTTACACGATTTATATTTCAACCAGAAACTGATAGCTGCTCTGGCGTATCGACAAATTAATCGTAGAGCAAGGACGCTTCCGCCAAAAAAAATCAACCGACATGTGTGACACAAGCGAGGCGTGCTTAGACGATGCTTTACAGTACAAAAATTGCCGCTGCCACATTAGGGTTCGTAACCAAACATCTGTCTCGCCATGCTACACGGGTTTCAGGGATGTAGCCAAACAAAACCCCTCAAAAGAATGGCCGGCGCACTGGAGGAGATTGTCGTCCCTGATGCCAAGCTCAATGAATAGAAAATTCGTCACGATGAATTCAGCACAACTATGTATTTCAGAGAAACAGAATTTATTCTGTTATCAGACATCTGATGTTCATAAAGGGTGATTATTCACAACAAACACACCCTCTCTTCTTCAATGGTTGTTGCTTGAATATGCGACAAGTACGATTCGACCGGCCGCGCACAAACCTAGCGGGCATACGGGTTCGCCAGAGCAGACGGGCCTGGAAGCATTTCACTATGATGTCAAGTCAGACATGCACCGACGTGATGCGCTGCAGAAATTCACAAAATGCAATGTCAAACCGCCGGCTAATTACGTCTCATGGAATATACGAGAAGTTGGACAGCAGAATGACTGCTCGACTTTGGAGCCCCTTTCCCCAAGCTTTTTTCTTTCTCGCATAAAAATCACTCTGATTAAGCTTGAAGGAATATGTATTTATAGAGCTTTGCCTTGACCAACCAACAAAAGTTAAAAAAAAAACAGAAAAACACCAGACGATAATAGAAATGGGCATGACAGAGACCCCAACAGCACTTTTTGTCTTCTATTTTGACATTCAGGCCGTACTATTTCTGAAACACGAAAGCGAATTGAAGTATTCTAAGAATAAATGGCTCTGTCAAAATGTTGGGCTTCTTATACGCTGTTTTTGATTTGATGAAAATTGCTCTTCCAATGACAGGATTCGCATTCCGTCAGCGCGAAGCTTGAGTGGCAACCTCTTTGCAGCCAATTTTGATTCCTCTTGTTTTCTTCTTTCTATAAGGCAGAGGTTTTTTCGTGCCCTGACATGAAATCAAACCGAAAGCGCCAGGAAACAAAATGAAAGGTTCCTTCGGCGAGGAATTCATATACTCGTTTTAACCCCTACGAAGTAATTGCCTTTAGATGTCGCCACCTATGCCTCGTATTGTCATGCTGGGCTGAGTGATTCTAAATGACGCCCAGACTTTTGCTGCTACCCCTCCGTTATAGAGCACTGGCTAAATCAGATGTTGTGAAAAAAGCGTCGAAGCTGCAGTAATGAAACAGGACGCAATAAGTTGTTACGCGAGCTGTAACGCAGAAATGCAGAAGGCGAAATACTCAAAAACAGAGACACGAAACTCGAACGCAGTTTTTCTTGAGCTATGCTTCAACCACGCATCACAAGGCTAAAAAAAAATAAATGAATGATTCGCAAATGCGAAATCAAATGAAGAGCGTTAGTTAAGTTTATTTTGACCAAAGCTTTCAACAAATTAGGATAGCACCGTGCGCGTTACAAAACGACAATTCGTCTGGTACTACCCGCACCCTCTGGGAACAATGACTCACCCGCCATGGACAGCTGAATTTCGCTCCCTATTGCGGCTTCGAGGAACAAAGGCCGTCGGTACAAATCCCTCACACACACCAGGTTTTGGCTCGACTAACAACTTTCTGTGCCGAATAGTGCCGATTCGATTGCCCCCCTCCGGTCTCTGCATCGAATGGGTGGGCAGCAATTTTGTCACCAATAGCGGCCTCAAATGGCCCTAGTGTCGGCACCCTCTCATACGATACCTATATAGCGGAACGCCACGTATCTAGTATCTGGTATTTACCTTCTGATGTAATGTCTGCTACCTGTTTTATTTTTGAATTTAAAATATTATACTTATTTTAGAAATATGGCGGAGTGCTTGAAGCACTCCGACAAGGGTTGGCCCGGTATAGCTCTGCCACCGGGATCGGCCCGGTTCATAATAGCGCGCGTCTTTTTCCTCAATCTTTGCTATCATATCTTTCAATTCTACTTTCAGCACGAGGTAGCGGCTGTGGTTGGGCTTTAGCCAGTGAGCAGGCCAGTGCTCTTCCCTTTTCATTCTTCCTGACAACAGCAGCAGAAGCAGCAGCAGCTCCAGCCAGAGAGGGCAAACGGGCTGACGTGTCGGCCCGACGGATGCGAGCGTGCGTTCGGATGATGGGAGGGCATTTTGGCGGGCTAGTTGGTTCATTATGAACAGAAAGGGTATTAACTGCGCGAACAAGACGGGACGAGAGGCACACAAATCGACAGACAAAGCGCAGACTTCTAACTGATTTTATTTGTGAAAAACACATTGTTAATAAGGCCAACGAACATAAGAAAAAATAAGAAAAACACTATCATCATAGGGTTCGACGATAGAAACATCAGCAGAAATTTACAGGCTAATCAGATCCGATGTTAACACGAACATGCCCTTCTAAAAACTCTAGCGCTGGGGTCGATAGCAACAGCGAGGGCGAGCTAACGCAGTCGTGACCCCTTTTGGCTATCAGGAAAGCTTCGATAACCTCCCTTTCAGTTTTGCTGCGTGCATAGGAGAGGAAAGCAGTTTTGTCCAGGAAGGCAACGCAGTTGCGGCTGTCACAGTTTTTGCAGTGTAATGGCAGATTGCTGCCTGTGCCGGCGTGCATCAATCGTCTATGTTCCAGGGCTCGCTCATTGAAGCACCAGCCAGTTTGGCCGATGTAGACCCGCCCGCAAGATAAAGGTATCTGGTAGATAACCTCGGAGGCACACCTGGTGAACTTGGTCTGATGATTCTTCTTGCAAGACCTGCGTTCCGTCTTGTTTCTTTTTTCTCTTCCAAGAGCATGGAACAAACTTTTCTCAACTTACAAGGCGCTGAAAACACTACTTTTATTCCATATTTGCCTGTCACCTTCTTGATGCTGTGGGAAAGGCAGTGAAAATATGGCATGACGAAGGGAAGGGTCCTGTCTGCACTTGGATCTTTCCTTATTGCTTTTTTCATCCTGTGAAGAAGGCACTCATATGAGCTGCGAATTACTTCCTGAGGGTAGCCCGCGGATCCAAGTCGCTTGACTCGATTATGGAAACTAGATGAAAGAGAATGAACACATGACTTATGAGGGGCAGACAAACAACAGGACATGATAATGCTAC